>NC_034414.1:24457012-24736204 GCF_002078875.1 Numida meleagris
CGCCAGGTAAGGGCGGCGGGAGCGGTGCCCCGCGGAGCGGCTCTGCCCGGGGCCCTTCGCCGGCCGCCAACTTCGCTTGCCGGGCGAGAGCGGCGGGATCGCCGCCGTCCCGCGGCCGGGCGGAGGGAAGGGGCTGCGGTGGAGCTCGGGGGGTCGGAGCTGCGCGGCTCCCGGCGCTGCGGGAAGGGATGGGGGCGGCTGCGTGGGCTGAGGGTCGCGCCCCGGGAAAGGAGCCCCCCGGGCCCTGCGGGGGGGATGCTCGCGGGCAGCGGGGTGTTCGGGGGGAGCGCTATCGGAGCGGGCTGATCCGGGCGGCCGCATCCTGGGGAGGAGCGATGCAGTTGAGCAGATGAGAGATAAACAGGCGCAGGTGGATGCCGCGATAAGGAAACTCCGGGACCGGCTCGGGAGCGATTAATTAACTGGGAAGGCGAATGCCGAATGCCAGGAGGAGGAGAAAAGAAGAAACCTCAGCGGCAAGCTCTGCGATTTCGGTGCTGCTCCGAGCGGGCAGCGACCTGCGGGGTGCGCGCAGTGCGAACGATCTCTCGGTCCCTCGGAAACGTGGCCGGGATGGGGTCGGGGCACAGGAGACGTGGGAGGAGCGAGCGGTTCCGAGCGCGGCGCCCCGAGCCCTGTCCTTCGGGAAGTGCCGTGGGAGCGGCTGTGCACGTGGAGAGCGGGGGGAGCCGCGGCCGGAGGGGGCGCGGAGTGCGGCGGTGCTGAGCGCTCGCAGCCGCCCGCCAGGATCCTTCTGCCGCGGTCCCACTGCCGGGCGCTGAGCCGCGCCGCTCGGCCGTGCCTCTGCCCCGGGCGGGTGGGCTGCGGGGGTGCGCAGAGGCGCGGGCCCGACTAAACCGTCCTGACCGCGTGGGTTGCCGCCCCGCAGCCCTTCCGCAACGCGTCCCGTCGCGGGGAGAAGTCGGGGGACACCGGGAGCGGCGGCGGGTGCCCGGCCGAGAGTTGTTCTGCAGCGCTGCGGATCTTCGCGCCCGGACGGAGGGAGCGCAGCCGCGGCGTTCGGGGAAGGAGCGCTGCGCCCGAAGCGCCGCTCGTTGTAGCGGCGGAGCCGTGAGCCCCGCGGTTCCCGTGCCCGGAGCACGACGGGGACCCGCTCCCAGCGGAGCCCGCTGCAGCGCTGCCCGCCGGGTGTTGCGGAAGCGAGGGTGCAGGGAGAGAGCTTCTCGTCCCGCACCTCGTACCGCTCCGCGCCGCCGGGAGCGCGCCCGGGCACACTGGCGGCCGCGCCCCGCTCCCCGCCCTCCTCGCCCCCCCGGGCGGCTGCCGCTCTCGGTTGCGGTTTCCAGCTGGTCCCAAAGTCCTGAGTCACTGCGCGGTTTCCATGGAAACAGGCGGTGGCGGGATCGGGGGGTAGAGGGTGCCGGCTGCGGGATCGGGGCGCGCCCGGCACCGCGCTGTCCCGGAGTCCCGCACCTCCCGTCGGGGATAGGAGCAGGGATAGGAGAGCGGGCGGCTGTGTGCGAGCCGTCCTCTCGCAGCACGGGAACTGGGGTTCTGCGCGAAGGGTGCAGTGTGGCTGGCCAGCACTAGAGAGCAGGAAAGAGGTCCCGCTTGGCAGCTTCCACTCCGAAGATGGCACATCCCGGACCTCTCTCGAATAGGCAGACCTGGAAAAATAAAGAAGCCTTGGAAAAAGTGTCGGCTTGGAGGCTCGGAGAGGGTTCGGAGAACCTCGCGGAGCCTCCGAGCCGCCACTTTTTCTAAAGAATATTCCATGTCTCTGGAAGTCCTGGCTGGAAGCATCTCTGGAGGTGTGCCAGCCTCTTGCTGTTGTCCTCTCCTCTGAAGCAGGCTCTGCAGCGTGTGGCTGGGATCCATGTAGTTAGACCCGATGCGCGTGCACTGTGGAAGGGCGTTTGCTGGTGGTAGGAACGCTCGGGTCCCCCTTGCTGGTCCTTGCTCACCCCGTGCCTTCTCTGTTGGGTTGCAGACACCAAGACGACCTGTGAAGAAGCCCCATGAAGGTGACCAGCCATGCAATGTTCCTGGAAGGCTGTCCTCCTACTAGCCTTGGCATCCATTGCGATCCAGTACACGGCAATCCGCACCTTCACCGCCAAATCCTTCCACAGCTGCCCCATCCCCGTGAACTGCAGCCTGAGCCAGGATGCCGAGGCGGCCGAGCGGCTGTGTGATGAGAGCCCCACTTTTGCCTACAACCTCTCCACCAGGAAGACGCACGTCCTCATCCTCGCCACCACCCGCAGCGGCTCCTCGTTTGTGGGACAGCTCTTTAACCAGCATTTCGACGTCTTCTATTTATTCGAGCCTCTCTACCACGTGCAGTACACGCTGATCCCGAAGCTGACGCAGAGCAAGAGCACGACGGACCGGCGGGTGATGCTGGGGGCCAGCCGTGACCTGCTGCGCAGCCTGTACGACTGCGACCTCTACTTCCTGGAGAACTACATCAAGCCCCAGCCCGTCAACCACACCACCGACCGCCTCTTCCGCAGGGGAGCCAGCAAGGCCCTGTGCTCGCCACCCGTCTGCGAGGCCCTGGGCGCCGTCGATCTCCACCTAGAGGAAGGGGACTGCGTGAAGAAGTGTGGCTCCCTGAACCTGACGCTGGCCACTGAGTCCTGCAGGGAGCACGGGCACGTGGCCATCAAAACCGTGCGGGTGCCCGAGGTGAGTGACCTGCGGGCGCTGGTGGAGGACCCGCGGTTGAATCTGAAGGTGATCCAGCTGGTGAGGGACCCACGGGGCATCCTGGCATCCCGCAGCGAGACCTTCCGGGACACCTACCGACTCTGGAGGATCTGGGATGGCACCGGCAGGAAGCCCTACAACCTGGATGTCACCCAGCTGACCACGGTGTGCGAGGACTTCTGGAACTCTGTTTCCACCGGCCTCAACCGGCCGCCGTGGCTCAAGGGCAAGTATATGCTGGTGCGGTACGAAGACCTGGCCAGGAACCCCATGAAAAAGACCGAGGAGATCTACGATTTCCTGGGCATCCCCATGGACAGCAACGTCGAGCGCTGGATACAGAACAACACGCGAGGGGACCGCTCCTCATCCAAGCACAAGTATGGGACGGTGCGCAACTCGGCGGCGACGGCGGAGAAGTGGCGCTTCCGTCTGTCCTACGAGATCGTGGCGTTCACCCAGCGCGCCTGCCAGCAGGTGCTGGCACAGCTTGGCTACCGGGCCGCCCGCTCCGAGGAGGAGCTGAAGAACCTCTCCATCAGCCTGGTGGAGGAGAGAGACTTCCTGCCCTTCTCCTAAGGCCGGGCCCCGTTTTTGATACGGACCATTTCGAACTGTTGCCTTATTTTGTTTTCTTTTGTTTGGTTCCCCCGCCCCTCTTTCTCGTCTTCTTCTCTCCAAAATTTGCACTAAATCTTGAGCGGGAATCTCAGTGGAGTCCAGGGGAAGTGATTCTTGCCTCTCAAAACGTTTTGGACGCGCGAGGAATCGGGTCTCTCCAAGCAAGAGCTAGAACTGTGGATGGGTAACAATGTTTACAAAACACACAAAACGTATAAAGCAACCTTCAAGCTTTCCAAACCGAAGGGTACCTGGGGTACTGTACTTTTGCACTGTTTACTTTTACAATGTAAGAGGTAAATATAAATATAATTTATGAATGGCGTCGTCCCCTCCAGAATAACCCCCTTGCCCCCAATGAGCAGGTCAGACTGGAAGCTGAACTCAGAGCAACTTCCTTGTCTCAGATCTCAGTTTGATATTGTTGAGACAGTTGGAGTCACGTTATGGGGCTGAGCAGGCCGTCAGCTACTCCTACATGGTTGTTTGGTAACACCTGTGATATTTCTGTGTGCCAAAATCCCACAACAGGAAAAAAAGAAAAGGGAAGAAAGCGATTGGGTGGTTTGGTAGAAGCCCAACACAAATGCTTTATTTCTGTGTTTTCTGTAAATAAAAGTGCAATAAAACTGACCTGGAGGCGAACTTCGACTGAAAGACCTCAATAACTACTGCGGGTGGATGCGCCCACAGGTGATGGCCGATGTCTGCAGATCTACCTGGCTCCTGGTGCAGTGGTGTCAGGCTGGGCTGAGGACCAGCACATCCCCACGAGGATGGCAGGGAGCCATGTGCTACCTCCTCAGCACGTGCATGTTAGCATCTGAAGCGTGTAGCAATGCAAGCAGTTAAGCCAGAAGTGAGAACCTGTGGTTATTTCTAGGCATGAGAGCTTGCTGGTGTGCTTGGCAGCAGAGACCCACAGCCCCAGGACAGCCCCTTCAACCTGTCCCCCACTGCGCCTGTTGGTCTTATGTGCCCCATGCCATATCCAGCACCATTGGCACAAGCATTAGCGTGCGCTACCCTGGAGGGCAAAGAGAAACATTCCCAGTTCAGGTTATTAAACTGCCAGAATAAGAACAAGCAACCAAAAAGATTCTCCTGGAAATACACACAGTCTCCTTTGGTAGCTGGTAGCAGAGGCAGGAACCTCATGCTCCAGGCACCCTGCATCCCAGGGGCTGAACAGGGCAGCAGGACAGGGATGCAGCAATGCTGCAAGACTGTAGAGCACCCAGAGCCTGACACAAGATACCTGTGTGTTCAAACCCTGCCTGCTGACCAACTTCTCCAACCCAGCAGGGACACCATCCTCCCAGCAACCCAGCCCTGTAGGCAGGGACCTGACCCCTAAGGGGAAAGAGGAGGGAAACTCCTTCCTCGTCTCCCCTTTTTAAAAGATCTCTGGAGGAACTAGTGCAGCTGCTACACAAGGTCAGCTTTTTAAGGGCATGTAGCAAATTGGCTTAACTCAGCAAACCTGCTTGAGCTGGGCAGGGGCGGGGAAATGGTGAGCAGTAGTCATCAGTCTGATGGCTCTCATCAACCACCTATGCTATCTGCATGGTGAAATGGCCCACTCTAGTCCTGTCAGCAGAAGTGGGGCACAGCACGCTCTGCAACAGATGCTTGCCCCATCCACTGCCCCTGGCAGGGGCAGCTCTGGGGAGAGCTCCACCACTCCAGGCACTTTCTCCTTCATTTTCCACCACCAGTGAAGCATCAACCAAATAAATGGCTTGATTGCCCTATTATTAGCTACTAAATTAATCCTTTTGTCAGCACTTAACAAATGCTGAGCTGTTGGCTCCCAGCCTTATCCCAGTAAAAGGGACATAGGCTGCAGGGCTGCCAACTTCCTCCTCCCTCAGCAGTCGCAGAGCTTGGTGGCTCCTTCCATTGTGCTGCCATCGTCCCTGCTCAAGGGCTGCGCGTTCCCAGGAGCACGGGGCAGCTCTGCTATGGGAAGTGCCTGTGCAGTGGGTGAGGTGGCCAGGGTGACTGGCTGTGCCCATCCAGCACCCACGCTGCCTCCCTGTGAGCAAATGCATGGGTCTGGCTGCTCCATGAGGCTCCCCACATCTGTACAGAGGGAAGTAAAACTCCCCTGGGCTGTCAAAACAGGAGGCAGCAGCAGGGGGAAGAGCCTCTCTTCCTCAGCCAGAAGTGGCTGTGCAAACCTGCATCAAGAAACAGCATCTGTAGAGACAAATTCTTCTGCCTTTGTCTGCTGAGATTCCACTTTTGGGGTAGCTAGCCTTTCCCTGGCACCAAAGTCCTCATCTGCACTGGTCTTTACACCAAAAAAAGAAACTGAGTTTTAAAAGTCTTCTCCGAACTGCTCTTGCCATTCCAATCAGGAAACCTGCTTGCAGCAAAATGGCTTTTGAATCACGGTTGAAAGTCGTGTCCCAGTTTAAGCGGGGACTGAGCCTCAGCCCTGCTTGGTTCCTCATTTAGAGCCCTTAGGGAAGAGATCTGATTTCCCAAGGAATCTCTAACATCTTCACTCAACTGCGCTTCCTCTGCTTGTTTTCCCTCACTGGAAACAAGAAACGGCGCAACAAAGATTTTTATCCTCAAATTTTACTGTAATTAAAATACAGAGATGCAGAATATTCCCAGAAACACACTGCAAAACAAACCAAGCAAACAAATTCAGTAGGAAACCAATTACAGACAATGAAATGATAAAGAACAAAAGTGTCCTCTAGAGCCTGGTGCCATGCATGGGACCGTGCGGCCGCAGCAACGGTGCCGGGTTAGCAGAGGGCTCCTTGGCTCCTGGAGGAGCAGAGATGGGCCCAACACCCATCCTGGCAGCTCTGCGGCTCTCTCCATCCATCTCCACTTTTATGCTCGTGCTGTTATTTTCAGGAGGATGACTTTGCAATGGAGACACAGGAATGACCCACCCACAGGAACAAGAGCCAACAAGAGAACCCAGAGGGAAAGAAGTGGGTTAAGATTTTCCAGACACGAACACAAGCGGACAGAGAGGGGTGGAAGACATGCACTCCTCTCCCAGCCAGGGCAGCCACGCGAGCAGTCACCCTCTCTGCCCTCCCAGCCAACGTGAGTGTGGATGTGTAATGCAGGTCTCTAGGGGAGCTTTGGAGAGCTTTGCACCAAGGGCAAGACAAAAAGCAAAGGGAGGGAAAAAAAAAAGGTGAACGCTAACAGGATGAGTAAGGGAAAAGGGAGGAAAGCAAGTGCCCATGGGCTCTCCTCTGAGCCAGAGTAAGCCCCTTGGGCAGGGGAACACCCAGCTGTGGTGGGGCACCGAGCTGTGTGTAGAACAGTCTGGACCTACAGTGGGGAGATTCCGGCAAAAGCCTAGGGGGGATCTGGGAGTGAAGGGGGGGCTGACCTGGTGCCTGGACCCTCTGTTGGGTACATCGATCCAGCCAAATGGTAACAACCTCACCATCACCACTGCTGTGGAAGCAAAGCCCCAGCCAGGAACGGAACAACACCACACCCCAAAACTCATATTCTTCCACACTCTTCCCTAGGGCAAACTCTCTTACGTTCATCCTCTGATTCAGAGCCTGTCCTAAGAAACAAATTCCCTCTGTGCTCCTCCTTTTCTTGCTCTCCCACTCTTCCTCTCCTAACACCAGGATCCTCATCTTCCTTTCATGAGCTCTCTACATCCTGTCCGCCTTGTACCAAGTTCTCCCAGCTGGTATCAATGGGATCTAAGCAAAATGTAGTTCTTAGCCTCTTCCTCAAAGGGGCTGTGTGAGAAGTGGCTTGGGTGGGCTCTGGGCTGGCTGAAGTCTCTGTAGGAGGGCAGGAAAAAAGCAGTGTCCAGCAGCTTTCCCGTCCCAATCTGATCCCACCATTGTGCCACCGATGCTGTCAGGAGGTACCTTTGTGCTTACAGCCATGGATACCAACACTGTTTCCTTCTGCTCTGGCACAGAGAAAGCCCAGAAGACCAGCTCAGGGCTGGGTCACCCGGATCAAGCAAGCAGGCCTAGCACACCAACAGCTGTACCTCCACGGGCCCTCCTCTGAGCCCTGTGTGTTTATGTATTCCTGAACGCTCATTAAGCAGCAGAAGGCCCTGTTTTTTCAGTAGATTTAATCTTCTGTCCCCAGCTGCTAGTTTTCCCTTTTTTGCTAATTATGGTGCATGAGCTCTCTGTTAGCTGGGCCCAATGGACAGCAGTTCAGGCTGGGAGTTCCACTCAAATCTCTCCTCCCCTTTTCTAGGCCATCCCTCAAATGGGGACAAATGCGGAACTTCACTCCATTTACTGCAGGGACTCATCAAAGAGCAGAACTGCAAAGATGGGAAACCCTTAGGTCCCCTCCGGCCTTTCTCAGTGCACCTTTATCACATTTTCCATGCCTGCAGACAATAGCTTGAGAAGGACCTAATGCCTCCCCCAGAAGAATAGGCCCGTGTGGGATACTGGCCACCAGAGCATGATGAGCTTCCCATCATCTGCCCAGAGGTGGCTTGTGATGTGAAGCTCTTTCATGGCATCTTCTCCTGCCTAAAGCCTTGGAGAGGTAGTGAGGAGGAATCCCAGTGGGTAAGAAACTGTCTTTCCAAGAGGGCTGGTGACAGCACAGCTAGTTATGCACAAGCAGCTTTTAGCTTTGGGGCTAGAGATGGATTTAGAAGCAGTCTGCGATTTGGAATAAGAAATGAGACACACTGAGGGAGAGCGGTGAGCAGAGATCCATGCAATGCAAACTGCCCTCCCGCTTTGCAGGGCATTCACTACAAAGGAAGAACAGAAAAGGTTTCTTCTGGCCTTGCTCACTGCCACGAGCATCCCAGCAAAGTGCGGGTGCAAAAGACCTGATCTTTCTGTGAAGCTGCTGCCGTCAGAGACAGAACCAACACATCTGGGTCAACTTGGTCTTCACAAGAACAAAGGAGACAAGGAGAGGAAATGCACACTCATACTGAATGCTGTTTCCTCTTTAGAAACAAAGATGTAGGTTAAACCACTCCCATGCTATCCAAAGTAAAACAGTGCAGAGATCAGGAAGCTCTTCCCACTGCAAACGGCAGGTTCACTGCCCAGCAAAGGGCACAGGGAGAGACTAACAGCAGCACAACGAGCATGGGGACACAGCACCTTATGGCAGGCCCAAAATGTGGACTGAATAAAGGTCAGAATTAAACCAGCTCCACAAGCCCAAGAACATTCAGGCAGGATGGGGAGGGGACAACTTGTACTTAAATATTCCCTGATGTTTGAGGCCTAGGCAGCCAGGAAATGCAATGAGCCTGCACAGGAAATGAAAACCAAGGAAGTTGGCTTCGACGTCCAAAGATAGGGCAGAAAGTAAACAAATGGCATAGAAAGGAGAAAGGAGATTGTTCACATTCCTTTGGTTTCAGTAAACTAAGCTGCTGGGCCACAGAGAGGACATCTTCCTCTAAACCGTGATTATTGTGACAAGGACCCTATACAAACCTACATGCCAGAAGTGCCAAAGATGACGATGTGAACTCCTCCACGGCAGTGGCACAGTTTTGCTCACCTGGCTGAAAACATGCCTGTGGGTTGCTACGTACACACACGCTAACACATATGCATATCTATAAAACACAGCACAAACACTGCTTCACTTGCCTATGCATCCAACAGCTAACAACCTAGGCTACTAACCTGCCAAAGCCAGGGAAGGCAGAGTTAACGTTGGAACCTGCGGCTTTCCTCATCCCGAGAATCGCAGGGGACCGTGGAGTGTGAGCGTGTGCACATGTGTGAGTGTGTGTGAGTGCACGATGTCACCGACCCCCGAGCATCACGGGCCAGATTGAGGATGGCTATCACTCCCAGATGGATGCAGGTGTCTGGGTTTCTGCGGCACTGAGAGTTTGGGAGGGCTTTTAGTGCAATACGGTGGTTCAGAGGAGACGGGCTGGAGCCCCTTAGGGACACGTTCCCCAAAGCAGTGCATCCCACTCCTAGCCAGGCACTGCTCCCGGGGTGCTGGGCCACAGGAAAGAAAGGCTCTCAGCCTCTCCTCCCTCCCTGGAACAGAACTTGGGCGGCATTTGGGAACACGCTTGTTTGTGGTTACCAGTGACATCTGTGGAGTGAGCATGGCCTAGAGCCAGAGTGCCCCTTTAGCAGACAGGGATACTGGAAGGACTTCAAGGGTCAAACCCAAGGGCTTGTTTGTGTCTCTGTGGTAAGGGCACCTCTCCTCTCTCACCAGTGGGGCATCCACTACATGCGCTGTAACATCACAGATGCCTGGCAGATGCCACTGGCAGCAATTTCCCCCACTGGGAACATACAGCAGATTTCATCCTCCTGCCTTCCACCAAGGAAATCCATGCAGAAGTTGATGGCCTGGGACATATGATACTCTTGTGTGGCATCACAACTGGAGCTGCTCTGTTGAGATTGAAGGTTCCTTCTCTGAAGGGTACAACTCAGCCAGGGAGCAAGTAATTGGGAACAGCTTGTAGGTGGGCCCTGCAAAGAAAATGTAAGAGATGCAGGGCAGGAGGGAGGCTTTCCCTTCTTCACCGTATCTCTTCTTTGTGTCAGTGGGACTTTCTTCCACTGTTCTCCCCCACACAGACCCCCCAAGCACACCTCCCAGGGCTGAGGGGAGTGCTATTTCAAAGGCCATCTTCCCTGATGAAGCTGAATTCAACTACACAACCAGTACCTCAAGCCAGGCCTAATTCTCCCCTGTCCCCTTGTTCCCAGCTCCAGGCAGATGGAGCCTCTCCCGCTCCTCTTTGCTTACAAGAGGAAGAAGGGAGGAAGGAAACCACACGACAGAGACAACTGTGCCTTTGAAGTCCTCAGAGCAGAGATGGTTCCCAGTAGGTGATGAGAGTGAAAGGCATAGACAGAGGCTCTGGGAGCCCTGAGCCAGGCAGGCGGTGCTGAGCAGGCTGCAGCCAGAGTCTGCTCGGGTGCTTGACCCTCCCTGAAGCGACTGGTTCCAACTCAAAGAGGTGCTGTGTGGGGAAGAGAATGGGCAGGTCGACCTTTCGGAAAGGAGCTGCGATGCGGATTAGTCAGCCTTGTCCTTCTTCTTTGCGGTGAAAGGGACTTTGCCGGCGACCGCGCTGCCCACAGCTCCGACGCCGCCGGTCACGGCCGAGACGCTGCCCTTCACCAGTCCAACGCCAGCAGCGGGGACGCTGGTCACAGCCGTCTTGGTGAGCTCCAGGCTCTTGCTGCCCACCCAGGCGACTCCTCCCAGCGTGGCCCCCACCGCTCCCCGGGTGATACTGAACAGGCCACCCGTCACTCTCCAGATCACCCCCGCCTGCTGCTGCGGATGGTCCTTGCTGGCATCTGCGGGAGAGAAAGAGGGATGGTCAGCGGGGCCGGGCTGAGGGCCTTCTCCCTAGGCAGCGTTCCCCACCACAGCCCTGCTCCCACGTGCAACTCAATGCAAATGCCACTAAAAGGAGATGCAATACCATCCCCTGCGCGTTGACAAACAGCAGTAAATCACAGCCAGCACAGGAGCACGGGCTGCTGACAGCAGTGGCTGATGCTGGCGTGGCCGCAGGCCCTCAGAAGCAGCTGTTTGGAGGCAGCCCTGCGCACACGTCAGATGAGGGACTGAGGTGCAACACACACCTATCTGCCGGAGCTGTAATTGAGCTCGCGCAGATAGCAAATTGCGGTAAAGATACAGTGACACGGACGTCACCTCAGGTTGTACAAGCCCTCCAGAGAGCTCAGCGCTGTATTTAATAGTGTTAAGACTGTTAAGCTTAAGTTGATACGCTCTGTCATGCTGTCTACCTGTGCCATCTGGAGGAAGGCCAGCACATTGTGCCCACCCAAGCTGCCATCGCACCTGCCCACAGCCCTGCAGACGTCGCGTTCGCAGCTCGCCAGCTCCTGAGAAGGGGCTCACTCCACGCTGCTGTGGGGGGATCCGGGCCTGGCAGCCCTCCTGGCAGCCCCCGCACAGCCCTCCCCGCTGCCTCAGCTGACAGTGCTGTGCCAAGCAAAGGAGGAGCTGCTCTTTTCGTGGGACGAGATATTTTGGAGTCTCTGCCTTCTGATTCACTGCCAGTTCCGTACAGGAGATGAGTTACCAATAATTGCAGAAATACAACAAAGCAATTGTAGCAGGAAAAAAAGCAAGCACCAGCTGGGAAGGCAGCAGCCCTGGAGAAGCAGCATCCCTCCTCACCCACTGCCTGCTCAGAAGAGAGGTCAAGAGGCTGCACAGCACTACTGCAGCAGGAGGGCTCCTAGCACCCTGCTACATCCACACCTGGTTTCCTCTTCCAAGCACTCAAGTCCTCCCCACCCCCTTTCTCTGAAGCTCCTTGAGAAGAAAGCCCCATGTTTATCTGCTCACTGCCAGCCTCTTTCGTTGGTTGTTAATAATATTCCAGGCAACAGAAATTCTCTCCCTAGTCCCCCTCTTTGATGCCTCCACCCCCTCTCATTTCCATGCAGATTGGAGCCAGCATTGTTCCAGGCAGTGCATTTCCTTTGCTAGCAAGCAAAGGCCCTGGGAAGGCTGGAAGGCCAGCGAGCAGCTCATCAAGGTGCGAGGCCTCAGCGCACTGCTGCCCTGCTTGATGGAGATGTCAGACTTGCTCAGTCTGAGCAAACATCTTCCTTTTACTGTTAGCATCTTGTCTCACCCTGCATCCCTACCACATCTGCTATTCAGCGTACTTCTGCCCAGCAATACTGTGAATTTGTTGGAGTAGAGACCATCTTCCCATCATCCGCATGACACAAACACTGTAGGATCTCTTAAGTACTGCTGGAAAACAAGCCTTTTTCTTTTTCTCCTTTTTTCCTATTTTTTTTTTTAAACAAGCCAACCAGACAGCAAACAGCGGCAGCAGGGCACAGATTTTATCCTTGGAAGCACCACCTGCCCTGGGATGCTGGATGCAGACAGCCGAGGGGACAGCCTGACTTTGCCAAGAGGACGGAGCTGCTGTGCACCGCCAGCACCAGTCCTAGTGGGCACTCCCAGACTGCAGCAGGCCCTCTGTGGGAAGGGGGTGCTCCAGGGCTCTGAGGAAACAATTCCAGACGCCTTCAGACTCAGATGGCTAACTTTTAGGTATTTAACACAGAGGTTTAAATTAGGAAATTCCTTCTGTTTGGCTCCTTTACGGTCAGGGCAAAGATTTAGATTAGGCACAAGCCTGAACTAGGCATTGTGATGATCCTTTCCTGGTTACAACTCTTCTGATCTGGGGGTCTTTGCTCAGAGCCATAGACTTCCCTGAGCTCCGGCAGGGATGCGAAACAGTCATCCCTTGGGCAGGTTCAGGACAGTGCCTGCAAGCAGCCTGAGTTTGCCAGCTCTGGTGACTTGGAATAAGCCTTAGATTACACACTTGTCTGATCATCTAGGCAGCAAAATGGAGCTTGAGAGGGGTTAGCAGAGACTTTCTGATATAGCCTAAGCAGCTACTTTTCTACCGCGTATACAACATGTTGCCCGGCTTTTCCTCAGCAGTTTCTAAGTGCTTTTTTTCTTTCCCTTGAGGCTGCTGAGACCTTTCGGCTCCATCTCCATCTCAGCTGCCAGCCGCCCAGCCATTGCACACCGCTTAGCCAGTAAGGCACCTTTTGTCTTTCATCTTCAGCCCAAGGGCAGGATGGCACCCAGAGGACGGGTGTGCCATGCTGGGTGGGGTGGAACCACAGGGGCCCTGTGTTCCTGCTGGCCATGGATGCAGGATCCTGCGTGTCCCTCAGAGGACTGCAATGCAGAAGCTCTGGGCATTAAGCAGTGTGCTCAGCTGCAGAACCAAGAGCTGTATCAATGCAGCAATAATCTCCCTGGCTCTCCCTAGGTAAACTTATGTCCAAGGCTACCTGGAACTCCTCTGTGTGAGTCTTTAGCCCTCTCTATGTATTTCTGGGGCCACTGGAGCTGCTCAGCTCACTGACCGCCACCACTGTGAACATCACTTAGGTGCTGTGTGCTTGCCTGCAGGTGGACAGCCCAGGGACCAGAGCGGAGGAGGCAACTGCAGATGAGAGTGAGGGGGGATGCTACTCTGCCAGCAAAGAGCTACAACATATTGGAGAAAGTGTCAGGAAATACTAATGAAGAGAGACAAGGACAAAGGTTCTTTCTGATTAAGCTAGGCAGAGTCAACAAAGCTGCAGCATCCTGGAGCAACAGTGCTTACATGCTGCCTGCACCTGCTCTGCAGCCACTCTCACGGTCCTTACATTCCGCAGCAGCAGGGAGCAGGGACGAAGGACCTGGCCCTGGGAGGGGTGGGAGGCTGTTCCAGGAGCATCCCCCAGGCTCCAACACAGAGCAGAAGCTGTACCACCAAAAACATAAATAATAAAATAATAATTAAAAAAAACCTCAAAATTTGAAAATATTTGAAAAGAAAAGAAAAAAAGAAATCCCTTATGGCCCTAAAACACAAGGGGACACGTCCTGTTCTGTCAGCGTGCTGAAACAAGTCGTATTTGTGCTATACTACAGAGGATGTGTCGAGAGCTCTCCAGCCAGCCCTGGTTAGTTTGTCTTCAGGACTGCAATAAACCCCATAGTAAGCTGTCATGTAAGATAAGCATCGGATTTACAGTGCAAATTAGCCTCTCAGACAATGGAGTGAGCTAAGCATTTTGTTGGCACAGAGGAGACCAGATTAAGGGCGAGACAGGCAGCAGAGATGAAATACACAAAATAATCAGAGAGACAGACACACAGCCAGAGCATGGGAACAACTCTGTTCCCTGGAGCCCGCCACAGCCCATGCTGCTCACAAAAGCTCTTCACCATCTGTCAAGCCCTTTTCTCTTCCATCAACGACCTGGCCTTTTTGAGGGTTCCTTCAGCTTCGCCTCACCCCACGTCAGCTCAGAACAGAGGAAGGAGGAGGAAAAGAGAAGAGTGAAGGACACTGCTGTACAAATGCTGACTCTCTGTGCCGAGGTTGGTGTCCCACACAGTGTGCTCCTCCTGCCCGCAGCCTCCCCGTCCCCACGGTGTCAGCATAGAGCTGGGGTCCCACTGCCACGCTCCATACAGAGCAGCGCTTCCTCATCAGGTCCTGGCCAGGTGAGAACTCTACTTTAAGGAGGATTAGTACCAGTTGCTCTTCCTTACCGACTTATAAAAACAGCCTCTGGTCAGGAACGTGAGGTGAGGGAGCAGCACGTGTGGCTCTCCGTCCATAGGACACTTTTGTCCCAGCTGAGCCCCAGGCAAAGGAGCTGGGCTGGCTCAAAGACCAAAATGCAAACAGTGCCTGGCACCAATCTGGCCCTCCGCAGAGGTGAGACGGGGTGAGGTCCCAGCTCCTGCCCGAATGACGCCTCTGGCAGCCATTAAGTGACCCTGTAATGGCCGCTGGTGCACTGAGGCAAGTTCCTCTACCTGGAGAAACGTCTGATCTGAAGGAACATGCGAGGGGTGGAGGGTCAGTGACTCATGCAGCCCAGTCTCAGCTTCGCCACTGAATTTTAAGCAACTCCGAGTAAATCATTCTCTCCTTTAATGCCTCTGCACCACTGCAATTGAGAATGCGTGATTTTCTAAAAGCCTCGGCTGTTGAGTCACACCAAAGTGTGCATGGGAGAGAACTTTCCAGTCCTGATGTTTCTTGGAGAAAAAGCTGGAGTTTGGTTCAAGTGCACTCCTTAAGCTCTGAGAATCCCAAACGGATTATTGTTATTTTTAACCTTGTGATTTTCTGAGCCTACCTCAATTTGAAACGCATGGGGTTGGCACCGCTGCTTCTCTTCCCCTTCTGTAAAGCGATGCTGAAGTTAATGATCCCTATTTCCTTGTATTGCTGGGCTGTCATGAAGGTTAATTAGGTACAGTCGGTGCGGTGCTTTAAATGGGAAACTGTGTTTGTATCATCATGACTGGCGCCGACAGATTCCTGTTGATATTCTCAGTAGAGATGCCAACGACAACTTCCAATTTATCTCTGGAGAGGTTTCCAGTCTGCAGACAAGTCACAAAGGTGAGAGAAAAGCTTGCCCCCTCCCAGGCACACCAGCTGGCTATGGAGCTGCCGACTGTATAGCTAGGATTCTCAGCTTGGGAGAGGCACCTCTTTTCCTGTGTGAGCCACTAAAGCAGGCAGAGACCACTCTTAGGGATGGGCATCAACAAAACCTCGCTGCACACCTCCAAGGAGGACCCTTCTCCAGGGAAGGGCCAGCTCTGCCTTCTTCCACAGCTCTAAAGAAGACTGAGCTGACCCTTGCAGGACACAGCTGTACCAAGCACCAACGCCTGTGATGAAGGAACTGCTGTTCCTGCCCTTTCCAGCACTTTAGGATCAAAGATCTAGATCTGGCTGTGTCAAAGGTGAAGAGTTAAAGGGAGCACTACAGAATGCTCACACACTTGTGTTTCCTTCCTGCCACACATCCCATGCTGCAGCTGGTGGAAATGGCTCCACATGGCTCTGCAGCTGTGGCCCCCCAGCCCCGCTTGCCCAGGCACTGACCACTGCAAACCAAGGTGGTTGCCACCAGCAAAAAGCCTAGAAATGCCACATTGAGTTTACCCCTTGAGTTTTAAATGCTAATTCCCAGAGTCTGCAATCAGCAAGATGTATCTGTCTGTCTCCGCTACAGGACGGCTTGTGAGATCCTGCTGCATGCAGCAAAATGGGGGCAGCTGTCTCCAAAGCCTGGCTCACCCCAGGGCTTGTCACTGGCACAATGAGCTTTAATTGTTCCTTGCACATGCCCCAGGAGCATTATTAACTGCTGAAACATCTTCCTTGCAGCACTGCGAGAGAGGGTTCAGGAGGGTAAATGAACAGTGATACAGAGTGGCTTGTTTTCCTCAGCGGAGCCTGGGGGAAAAGCACTCTGACTCTGGAAGTGTGAGGCGCTGTACTGTGCTTTGCCTTGGCTGGGAATTTTCTGTCGGGAATTTCTCTTGTTGGGAAACATCACATCACCAAAACTACTTGTAAAGACGTGATGGTATTGTTGAAACCTCCACTGAAAAGGGAATTCGGGGAGCTCGGGCTCAGAGCAGCTAATAACTCAGTGGTGAAGCACTAGGTCAGCCTTGGGTCTGCCCAAGGACGCTCCCCAGCCCCACACACACCTGCTCAGTGGCCCAAACTGCAGCTGAACGCCATGTCCTCTCTTTCCCTTTCACTTTGTAGGAACAGACATTAACTGGAGGAGGAATGTAAGCTTGCTCTCTCACTTTGCAAGTGCAGATGCAATGGTCTGTAAGGAACTACCACAGTCATCTTTCAGCCGGGGATGCTGCCTGGCGCCAGGAGGCAGCAGCTAGTCCCACCTCTGCAGAGCCCAGAGCATCAAGGAAGGCATGTGCCCTCTTGCTGCAGAGGGGAAATAATGAGCACTAATTGATTGGTCTCAGGGAGCTTCTTAGAGACAATCTCCCTGCTCCCACTGGCACGCTTAACCTCCAATCTGAAAGAGAAAAAAGTGCACGCTGGGACAAAGTCCTCAAAAGGCTGTCGTCCTCTGACATAAATCATAAGTGCCTAAGGATGAGGACACTCCATTTTTATCAGCTTGTTCAACAACTGGCCTAACGAGACCCTAGTCTCATCTGAAACAAATATCATCTCTGACCACAGGGCACACGTTTAAGGAAGGTGAGCCCCCAGGAGAGTCCAGGAGCAAAGCCGCATGGGCATTGCCCATACAGGAAGAATGAATCCAGGCACAGCGTTTCCACCTCCAACACAGCGTCTGTTTTTCTCATTGCGGAATACACACAGAAGGTCAGGCTTTTGCTACTGCCCATACGGGTCTCTGAAAAGCCTACAGGATGTCTCAAGAGCACTGACTGTGCAGAGAGATGATCCCAAAAGGCACGAGATCTCAACTTGCCCAACTGTCTGTGGCAGCTGCTTACTTCCCCTGCATAAACCTGCAGGTCCTGCACAAGAAACCAGAATGGCGTGTTATGGGAAGCACGAACAGCAAGGGACAGCTATCAGATGGCCTTTGCTTTCCCTCTCCATTGTGTTAAAAGCATCAGAAGTGGCCATCAGACTTACTTTGTTTGAACGTTATGTCTCTGTCTACCTTCCATTTCCACTCTCTGCTCCACCTACAAGCTCTTGATTCAGTCAAGAGGCTTGCTTGGTAGGAGTACAGAAAGCTGTGCCAGTGGCTCCTGCTCCTCATTGTCCTGCTGGAGTCTCATCACCGTGACACTGTGATTTTGGGTCATAAGGACAGGATCACCTCTTGCTGTGAATATGACCTAGCACACGGGGCTCTTAATCTCATTTGGGGATCTGTGGGTGGAAATGGAATCGTCCAGAGGAAATGATGATTTTTCAGTGTCTTCAAGCTTTAATGGCCTGGGGAGGAGAGCTTTCACACAAAATAGTACTTCCCTTAAAAACAACCCTTCCTTGTACTTGTGCCTAGGCTGAAGAGGCCATCTTTTAAAGCTTGCTCTTTGACCTGTGTTAGCTCAGCTCTTGTCAGGGCACTATGCCTACTCTGACAGCTCTCTAACAGTGATTGCACATTCTTTGCTGAGCTGCTTTCAGCTGCTCGTGATAGCACCTGGCACAAAAAGACCCCAAATGAATCACAGGCTCTTGTTAAACAGCCTTGTTAATTCAGCTCTGATGAAGACACGGGAGAAAAAAAAATCAATATTTGTTAAATGAAAAAGGACAAAACCTGTAGAGAAATAAAGGTCATTTTCATGGTTCTATGAGGCCCTTACAAACAATGGAGAGTAAATAGCATAATCCAAGCTTATGTAAGAAACGACTTTTTTTCCATGCTCTAGTGCTACCTGGTGGATTTTACACAAAAGCAAACTGGGTTAAGCCTCCCCCACCCTGTGAGGCCAGAATTCCTTCCCACGACAACGTGCCTACCTCACCATTTATCAAAAGGTGCCTGAGTACAATCCCAGCAGCAGCTTGGGAAGGATCATGGAAGGGAGAGTCAGTCACATCTAATTGGCAGAAAGGTGCTCTAAGCTCAGATCGGCCATTAGAAGTCAGCTCTGCTCCTCCATCAGCTACCATCTGTATTTTATGCACTCTATCCCTAATTATTAAAAGCTTAATCTGTCTCCCTTAAGGAAACTCATGATTGCCACTCAAACACTTTGCAGATGAGACATCCAAGAATTTGTCCCAGAAAAGTTAGGAACGGATCCTGCCTTGCTGACGGGGGTGACCCAGGTTCAGGCATTTCCTCTTGCTGCTTCTGGAGCAACTGAGCAATGGACATTGATGTTTTCCAGCAGAATGGCTGGCACCAGAGAAATCCAGAAATTGCCCATTTATTTTGATTATGTGCCTGCTTTCCTCCCTAAAGGCACATGGAGGAACTGAAGTAAAAATGGAGAGAGGCTCAAAAACCAAAGGCACAAATTTTAACTGACCTAAGGTCTGAGTGAAGATTTCTGACTCAGAGAAATGACCCGTTCACCACAGTGGCTATCCAGGAGTCTTTCTGTCCATCCAAAGGATAACAAGACAGTTAAGCTAAAAGCTGTTTGCTACGGAAACAGTGGAGCTGGAAGTCCACCAGGGAGGCTCAGATGCATTTGTCTGCTCACGCTTCAGCATGCCAGCAACAGGCATGCTATTCTGCTGGTAGTAGGTGTTCAATGGCAGAGCCTCAAAAACTTGATTCCCAGCTCAGCTGTCAGGGGAAGAGCGCTGCATTGGTGAGTGGGCAGGTATGCTGCCTCCGGGAGCAAGCAGATGAGCTGGCAGAATAGGGAAGGACAAGAGCAAGTTGCGTGTCAGACGATTTAATCTATTCCAGCGCAAAAATCACACCCCAGCACCACATCCAGACCTCATGCACGTCCCCTCACCTCTGTCACTTCTAAGTGTGACAACCAGCCCTCCCACCGCTGTGTTCCCAGCAAGCCTGTCACCTGAAAATCTCAGCCCCGAACGCATACATTAATGGTAGCCCTAACACTGTCCAAGGAGACATCAAATCTCCTTTGTGCTGCACAGACAACAAGGTGCTGCTCAGGAACGTGAGGCCACAAGTGTGGCAGTTCCCTCTGCCTTCTTCCATACTCATGCTCCTGCACTTCTCAGGGCAGATTTCAGTAAGGCACAGCAGGGCTCCATGTGCTTGGCTTCCCAGTGGGTGCTGATGGACTCTACCCGGTGTTGTGGCATGGGCTACAGGTAAGGTGGCATTTTTCTTTCATGCCCTCAGACATGCTAGAATATCTAGGCCTTCCTTTGAGAACAGTACTTCAGACCAGTAGGAGAAATACCGCTAATACTTCTGCTCTCATTCATTTTACCAACTGCTGGAAAACCTGTCCTATGCCTGGCTTGGATAGTGGTGTGCCAGGGAAAGCCGACAGCCTGGAGGACCTCAGACCCCTCTGGGATCACTGCCCTCCTTCAGTGCCAACCTGGTTTGAATCAAAGCCGAGATACAGGCTGGTTTCTCTCAGAGCAAAGGGCTCAGTGGAAAAATTCAGCTGCACACCTACAGCCTTTCAGGTCTCCATGTTAAAACCGCATTTATAGTGTCTTGATTCTATAACACAACCTGGCATGGCAATGTAGTTATGATTTCGCTATCAGGAAATGAAGTACAATATTACTCTTTCTCTACAGATACCCCTTACTTTTTTTCTGCAGTTCTGCACAAATGGGAAGCAATAAAACAGGAGAGTCAATTCCTTTAAAAATGAGTGACTATTCAAGGATGCTTCCAAGTACCCAGGTACAGGGCTGCAGGATACAGTCAGGTACCATCCCAGCTTTCACATCAGGGTGTCCAGCTCTGCATGTGGTCCACGTGCAGCCCCACGCTATGCTTTTTCTCAAAGCGAGATACAACCTTCAGAAACTCCAGACCCCAGCGTGCCACACTCCAGCTTGGCTAGAGCCATCATTACAGAAACTCATTTGCACCTCTATTTTCCTCCCTTTGTTTCCAATCAGATGCCTACAGGGAACAACTGGAGTGACATGAATCTCATCAGAGGCTGAGGTCTCATCAGAAATCCCATCAAGTTATCATCTAGTCCCAACAGGCCCTCCACAGAAAGAAAACATCTTGTCATGGCTTGGAGGACCCCTGTGTACATTGTGTCTTCAGCAGGGATTTTTAATGGGCTCAGGAATCGCAAACTGGATTTTATTTTAGAAAGTTAAAAAAAAATCCTTTCTATTTAAGTGTCCTTTTAGCTCTTAATGGCACTTTTCTAGACTCTTTTCTTACCAACAAAACAGCTCCATGTTAAGGAACTCCAGGCAGAGAAATCTTAACTCTCCAGTAACTCCACAGCAGAGCCCAAATGGCCAAGGAGACACTGCAAACACGTTTCTTACCTGCTGAGCACAAGCACACATCTGCTCAAGCAATAGCAGTGGGATGTATGCAGTCCTGTTCACTGCTCAGCCAGAACAACCTTATGGGACTAATTCAACCCTCACATACCTTCGACTTCGAAAATGCCGCTGACACCACAACCCTAGCCCAGGGTGCAGAACACACTGTTCCTAAATGCTGAGCCCTGTTTCTGAAAGGGACAAAGAGCCATGTGGCCTCTAACCTGCACCTTCCAGATTCCTGCTTAATGAGCTTTTATCAAGCCTCCTGTGGCCGCATGCAAGCATCTCTCCAGCTAGCGGCCATCCCAAGCACAGACCTACGCTGTCTGCTGAGCACTAAAGGCCTCTCTTCCCCTCCAGCAACAACTTGGCTGTCTGAACTCTGGCTGGCTGATGGCAGCACCTGGATGCCAGCCAATGGCCGTAAGTTTTTCTGCAGCTGAATATGTTTAGTCCCCTTCCTAGGGCACCGGCTCCATTATACAGCTATTGTTTATGACCCCAATTATCTCCCAGAAACTGGTCCTTGCCTGCAGTTAATAACCAAGGCTAAGTGATCAACCATTAGGACTCTAGCAAACTGGTTGTTAACTTCTCTGTCGACCAAGTTCAGAGTCTTTTATTGCTATTAGAAATTCAGATTAATGATTCATAACAGAAATGGGCTCTCCAGTGATACAGCTAGGTGAGGCCAGGTAAGGGGTGAAAGAATCACTGCTTCTTCCTCAAGGAGATGAGCCTTCCTCTAACTCATGGGTGTCTGACCTTTTGGCTTGCCAGGGCCACGCTGAGTGAAGAGGAATTGTCTTGGGCCACATATAGAACATATAATAAAGTATGTAAGTAACAAAACTTCTTTTTTTTCATATGTATATATTACTAAAACAAAAAAAGGAAGGCAACAAAAACTTTAGACTGGTGGGATATTTGACCTTGTTTTTGTGAAGCTAATGAACGTGATAACACATTAGCTTATTCAATTATTTTACAAAGTAACACAAGCCCAAGTTTAATAATTAAATAAGAAAACAAACATGTCTGCATAATAACAAAAACTGTGTGCCTTCCCAGGCCCACACACGTGTAGGTGGGTTGAAATATTATTATTGGTAATCACTGCATTTTACTCGCCAAGTGGCAAAAGCGTATGTAATGTGCAACACACGTGGGTTTCAATGCCACTGGTGGGTGTGAGAGGTTGAGTCAGCAGTGCCCTGAGTCCCCCCCTCCACAATCGACTCATGAAAAATATCACTAAAATCACTTAATCATGTTAGAAGTTGATAGTCTTGTGGGGCTGCATGCAGCCCTGTGGGCTAAGGGCTGGACATGGCTGGTGTAACTCCTTTCTCAGCCTCTCCTGATGTCTGGGAGATGGCAAAGAACATCTTATTTTGCTGAGTACTTCAAACTTTTCTTGGGACCTGGATAGCGTGTGCGGATCTATATATAAAACAGGCTCACTCCCTGGAAACTGCCTTCAAGGACCTCTTCCAAGCTGTAATTCCTACCCTAGTATTTCAGATTCCCCGCAGTTAACAAGAGAAAGCCAATACTGCAAATCCCTGTGGGGCAGGAAAATGAAACCTCAAAAGGAAGGGCTATATAGAACCAGAGCCCAATGTGTAGAAATGAATCTCAGGTTTTAAGAGGACATCTATGGCCAATAACAGACACATTGTTAGCCTGTGCCAGCCTACCCCTCACAGGTTGATTTGTAAAGCATCCCTCCAACAACTCATCAGAAAATAGTAGTTTCAATTCAGAAAAAGCTAATGCTGCTTCCATTTCACAGCTCGTTCTTGTCCTCTGAATGCTAATGAAAGACCATCAGCATGGCTCTCATAGGCTCACAAGGGCCACCAAGTACCCTACAGAACATAATGTTCTGGATGTTCAGCAGCTTTTACTCCATAAAGCATGTAAGTCTGAGAGCGGGGAATTACCACCACAGTCTTTGGCAATCTGTCCCAGTCTGGGTAGACTCAGTATGAGAGCAACAGAAAAATAAACCCAGGCAGTGCAGCTGCGCAGCTGTGGAGCTCTGGGATGCACAATGACACAGGTGGGAAACATAGGCTACCACATGTGTAAGGATGTCTGGTTGATGATCCACATCCTTAGGAGTTGGTTCCTTTGGTGACTTTGGGTGCAACAAGCTCACTGTCCACTTGACATTCTCCCTACAGCTCTCAGTCCTACTTAGGGTTGATATTTGCTCTCCATGAGCTGAAGAAGGTGACAACTCACTGACATGATTATTTCTCTCTCCTCCTGGGAGAAGCTGACACTCAGGTCCTCCTCACCAAAATCTATTATATGCTACCCAAAAGGTGTTCACTTTCCTACCATTCCAGCACCAGCTAGAAAGTGGCAGACAAGGATAGAAATCATTGAGGAGAGGGCACCTTTCCCGTCTGACTGACTGCAGGAAGACAAGAGACCACAAGATGCGTCACCATGGGCGAGGGCAGGGCAGCCACCTGCAGCAGGGTGAGGACTGATGTTTACGTGCTAACAGTACATAGCGAAGGAAGATCCAGCAACTGTTTTAGAGGAAGCAACAGATTTTCTGGGGTGTGAAGAGGATGCAAAGATCATCCTGCACTGAGGGAAGAGCACTCAAAGAGTAGAACATTTCCTGCAAAAATGTGCTAGTGCTTTTTCTGTCCTGCTCAAGTCCATTCTCAGCCACAGTCCCTACAGCCATGAGAACATGGTGACATTTTCTTGTGAAAATGGGCCACCATGGAACAGGTCGCAGGGAGCCTGCCTGTTCTGGAGGGGAGCTGAGCACTGAGAGCCCCCAGCTGCTGTCCTCCATTGGGGCTTGGCGATAGCTATCCACCGTTCCCCATGATGGCTCGGACAGCCTTAAAAACACACGCTTTCCTCCTCACGCACAAACATACTTATTCATGTATTCGCAACAGAAGCACTAACAGCTATAATTGGATCCATTACGGGGGTTATTAGAGCTCTCAGTCACTGCCCATGCAGCCCTGTGTGGTGCTGGGGAAATGCACAGGAAGAACAAACAGGGCAGAGGCACGGCCAGCGGCAGGGGCTTTAAAAACGCGTTAAGTTGTTGCTGTGGCAACTAAAGCAAAATTTCTGGCAGGAACCGCCATGTGTGGGGAACTGTAAACTTCTCCATTTGTGGAAAACATTGGTCATGTCTCTGAAAGGGAGGTGGAGGAAAAGCAGAAAAAAGGTCTCTTTTCAGAGACTGCTACGGCCAGAGCCAAGAACAGTCTGCTTGCAAATTTATTCTTACGGCAAGCCCCGATGACGGGTGGATTATACATACCAGAGCTTCTCAGCAGCCAGTGCACCGAGACGGAGCTGGTGCGCCCTGAGGAGCCCTTCCAGGTACTCAGCCCTCCTGGGCACAGCTGCCAGGGAAGGGACCGAGCTGCCGTCCAGCCCCATGCAGAGTTGCGGGCCACTCACCTCTGCACCCACCTGCCTCCTCTGAATGCACCTAGGAGGGACCCCATGGAAATGCAGATTGTCTGAGAAGTGACTTTTACTGAGATGATAGATATTGGAACACCACACTTTCCATCCATAAACAGCAGGAGATGGAAAAGCAGTGGTTAGGTCTGAAAATACTAAAATTTGGCTAGAAAGGCTGAACCTGATTTCACAGAAAGCACTGTAAGACAGCCCATTCTCTCCAAGAGGTCAAAACAGCAGTTATGTCACATATCCTGAAAAACATCAGATGCTGTCCGCCATTTTAACATCTCAATACAGGTTGCCAACTTTCAGGTTTGTGTATGGTAAACATCTCAATGTCATGTTTAATTTAATTACAGTGCAGGACCAGAGTTTGTTTACTACCTATTCAGGCTGAACAAGTTGTTGTTGTGTCACCTGTTTGGTTTCCCATGAGATTCCCTAGATAAAGCCAAAGCTTCCCACATCACCTCCTGCCCCACACCTTCCCTGCTCAAGGGGCACAGTCATCAGTTTGTTGTTTAAGAACTGTATAATTCACTCAGTTTTGGAAACTCAGAACTGCAGGGGTGCCTGATGTGAGACTGAATTCTCTCCAGTTTAGAGTATGGGTGGGAGCTAGCAAATGGGCACTTAGCAAAAAGATTCAAGAGCAGCAGCAGATGCTGCCAGCAGAATATTTGCCTACTGAGAGACACTGCATAGGCAAAATGATTGATGAGGAGTTCAGCTTTTCTCTGAAGTCAGCAGCTTCACCGTGAAGACTTTATTGCAAGTTAGACTCACCAGGTGGGACTGCCTTCCACCGTGAAAGGAGGAGCAAAGGGAATGGGGACAAAGATAAGGGAGGGCTCAGGCTTGTGAGAGGGAGCACGGCTGTGCAGCCCCATTGTAATGCAGCCGGTGTCCTCGGCTCTGTCCCCGGTGACACGGAGGCTCATGACTTCCTGACCCTGGCCCTCACCGCTCACAAGGCTTCACTGCATCAGTGACCTCACTGTGAATTTCTTACGCTGACTGACAGCAACCTGGAAAAAAAAAAACAGGAGCGATGAAAGTGCGCTGCTGCCAGAGGGGAGCCGGACGCAGGGCAGCAAGGGGCCCTGCCTGAGCGTGCGGGAGGTCTTTAAATAGACACCCTGGGTCCGCTCTGCACAGCATTAAGGTTGGCAGCGAAGCTCTGAGGTCAAGGCAAGAAATAAGTACTTTCAAAGCTCAGTGAAGCTTATGCTTAAACTACAGCTCTAATTATCCTGTTAATCAAAGCAAAAATCTTTCAGTTTTGCAAATCTGGCCAACAAAAGGCTGCAAATTCACTGCTCAGCCTGCATTCCTAGCCCACAGAACTCGCATAAGGGCTTGTTAGCAAGAAGGTTTAGAAAAGAAATGTAAGGCATTATCTGTCTGCAGCTGTTGAAATCTAAAATCTGAAGTATATGAATGTTGCTTGTGTAGACAAACATCTTTCCTTGGCATAAACATCACCTCAATCCATACTTCTGTTATCTACTGAAATGTACAGAATGTATCAAAACCATACATATTTTATTCTGGTCAATGCAATCCATGATAAGGTTTCTTCTAGTGAACAATGGAGTTTTCTTCACTGCAAACTACTTTTAAAGTCGTTTGCTGCTATGAGACACACAGACTTCAGTTTAAATGCTACAGTAAGGTACAAAAAAATCAGTCTATCAAACAAGAGAGAGGTAGACCACACACAGATCACTTCTCAATTTCCAGAGTCACTGATGCGGTGAAGATGTATGTTGCTGGAGAACAGGCCTGTCACTGGCTTTGGGTGGTGAAACATCAGCAGCAGTTAAGGTTAGCTGCAAAATTCTCACTGTGCACACATACCAATTTCAGACCTGACGTTACAGCTGTTAACACCTGCATCAGAGCATTTCCAAACTTCTTGCTTTGAGAAAACAGTTTGCTCCCATAAATTAGGACACTATTGTAGCTGAGAAGCAACCACAAGATTTACTTTAAGTTCATCATTTTGGGGGGGCGGTTACTTCCTTAGGATTTCTTTTTAATTGTGAAGAAATGAGTGCCAGAAATTATTGCCAAACACACGGGCTGCATGTATGATGTTTCTCACTGGGGATATACCAACGTGGAGACTGCTTTTCTTCAGCCCGATCTTCCCCCACGTGCAAATATAAAAGCATAGAATAATGATATCCAGTTTTCCACCGACAAGTAAGGTAGTGGAGGTGCCACAGGTAAGCAGGTGATTCTCATATAACTAACCAAATTCCATCTTAAAAATAGTTTGGTTATTTGCCCTAGTATGCTTGCTTGGATATTTACAATCTTACTGGTCTTCTGCTTAGAAACCTAATTTGCAGCCAGGATTTATCCATGGGCCGTTTATCCCCATCTCTTCTACTGCCAATGTTGTCTTTCAGTTTAAATTGCTCTTGTCCCTCCCTGGTGTTTACTCCTCCGATGCACTTATACAGAGCATTCATATCTCCCCTCAGCCTTTGTTTTGCTAGATTAAACAAGCCACACACTTCCAGGCCCCATGCACAGACTCTCTCTTGTTCCCATCATCCCCGAAGCTTTTCTCTGTACCTGTATGCCAGTCAGGTGGATGTGCAGAGAATTCACTAAGGCCCCGGACAAGGCCACGTACACACCCTTCTCCTAAAGGGGCAGACTGCATCATACAACCTAGGGTTGCATTTGGTTTTTTAGAATGCAGGAACATTCATCATTAAGCATGCAGCAATCTATGCTGTAGTGTTAGAAATTGTTGCATTTATACCATTTCAGTCACTGGTTGTCTGTTTTTGCTGTATGACATCCAAGCACTGCTATCAGTAATGGTAATACACAAACTACTTTGTATACCGCCTGTTTGTACAATCCACACCCAGTGGAAAATCTACGTAAGGATCTAGAAAAAGCTCCAGTCATCCCAGGGAAGCATCTATCCAGACTAGGCCTGTCCCACCCAGTCTGCACCAATGGAGCAACTCACCACCTATCTGCGTGTCATCTCCCCTGATACCAGCCACTAATCATGATGTGCCACCAAGGGCCTGGGGAAAGGCAGATGGCCCCAGTGGCATCTGTGGGCACAGCAGAGAGGCCGCCATCGAGGACCAAGCTTTTCACAGGGCCCTCTTTCCAACATCTCCTTTGAGTCTGGATGCCAGGAAAAGATCCACCATCTTCTCTGGTTGTCGCAGCTGTAGCATTTGCAGACTCCGTGCCACAGAATCTGACTTCCCTCCTCTAATCACCTCCCATTTCTCCACTTCTACTTTACTTGTTTTGTTGAGCAGAAATTCTCGAGGGCAAGCACGGCATTGTGACTACAGCACTCATCAGAGACTGCAGAAAGCAGCTATAAAATCCAAGGATGTAAGTAATACCTCCCTCAGATCTCTAAGAGCCTTGCTACCGTGACAAAAGACATTTGGAAATGCTTATCAATAACATTGATTACAGCCCAGATGCTTAGGCTAGGTAAGTATTCTCTAGTATTCACGGAGCTGCCTGGGAGTGGGAGTTTTGCTTTAGCAGGACTCAAGTTGTTTAGATGACTTTGGGCCAAAAGCAAATTGGTTTAATTAACACCCTATCCATATGGGGCTGTAAGCTGCAGAGCAGAACGGAGCTCGGAGAGGAGAGGAAGAGAACAGAAAAGCCCGGTCCTGAGCTGGCTGTTTCCAAACCTGTTTACTTAACTATTAGCCAGGATGGCTTCCTCTTAATTTATTTATATAGAATATTTCTGTAACCATCTGCTCTTAAGCTAAACGAAAAATTATCATTTTTCTCCTGCCGCTGCAGAGACTCCCTTGGATGTTCTTAATAATACAAAAGAATCTATCATTTTAATGCAGACAGCTCGGCTAATAAAAATGATCTGTACCATTTGTAATTATGCCACAAATACAATGCAAACAAGCAGCCTCTCCCTGAAGAGACCAAGCATAAAAAACCCTCTCACCCATCAAGGGCCAGAGACCAGCACAGGAGCATGACTTGGTTTTTCACTTGCCTAACAAAGAGCAGAGAAATAAAGAGGAGGACAGTTTTATTACGTCAGTTACTCACTTCTGTAACAGGCTCTAGGTGCTTCAGTCAGACCAGGCTGCGCCCCGTTCTACTTGGGAATGTTGCTTTAGACTCTGTAAAACCACATCCCTGAGCAGGGTACCTTGTTCTACCCAACTCTACAGGTCTACTGCAGCAAAGCCCTTCAGTGCCCTGACGTTCCTACCTCTGCTGTGCAATGGGCAGCTGCTGCCGGCCCTAGTCAACGGATGGGAAATTGAGGCAGAAAGCAGCTAATGGAACAGGCCACCCTGGAGGTGGTGGAGTCACTGTCTCTGGAGGTGTTCAAGAAAGGGGTAGATGTGGCCTGAAGGACGTGGTTAGTGCGCATGGTGGGGAGGAGGTGACGGTAGGACTAGATTGTCTTAGTGGTCTTTTCCAACTTTAATGATCCCACAATTCTAAAAGTAATAGCAAAGATGATGGAAGACAGCAGTGAAGCAACAAAATGAATCCAAGTCATCAAACCATTACTGAGAGATCACAAGCATTGCTTTAGGTAGGGCCCACTTTATAAAAGCTCCACTGCGTGCAGTTTGCTAACAAATGGAAGGGCAGCTCTCCTGGCACACCTGTTGCCTGGTGATATCTTAGAGTGGCTAGCACTGGATTAGCAGGCATGGTACCTGGATGTTATTTCTCGACTGCTTCTTCTACAAATGGCAGCAAATCACTTATCCTCCATGATTCAGTTTCCTCCCACAATAAGAAAAGCAACGGAATGCTCAGAGGTTCAGGGATATATGAAAGAAAATGTTATTTCCCTGAAACAAGTGGTTAAGGGCAGAAGAGTAAGATTACACTTCAAATTATATCAATAATATATGAACGTACTTCTTAACTAAATAATTCAATTGATAAAGAAATGTGTGTAAAGAAAGATAATCGATGTCCTGGGGATTTTCAGATCCCTCCATGGAGAAATGAGCATTGTTAGAAATGAAACATGAACAAACTGGAAGGCCAGGATGTGCCATGAATTCCTGTAGACCAGAGGCCTGCCAACTTCCCTGCTGCATCAGGAACAGGAGGGCCCACCCTGGCGCAGGACGGTGGGCAGGAGGTGCTGAAGGGCCATGCATGGGAGCACCTTTAGGAAGCAGAACATGTAACCTCAGCTTGGGCAACCTGTCTGTCAGCTAATTTCCTTTGCTTCTGTTTCCCAGTCTCTTAAAACCAGTGTTTGAAAGTGACAGCCACAGGCACAGAGCGCAGGAAGCCAGGAGAAAGGGAGGTCCATGTGCTGCACCTTGCAGCATTTGCTTCCACCCCTACATCACCATTTTTGCCTTGTATTTTTGCATGGCCTATTAATATTCATACAAGACTTTCCATTGTGTTTGCACTTTGCTATCATGCTCACAGGCCCGATCCCTTCTTGTCTTAATAGGATGCAAACCTCATGAAATCAGATTTTATTAGCAAAACTCCATCAGATGCCCTCAGGAACGCAGCACCTCAGTCCCCATTCCTGCTGAAGTGAAAGGGAAACCTTTCACGCTGCTGACATCTGTAGAGCTCTTAATCTAATACGACATTTTAATCTGAAGAGCAGAAACAAATAGAGTAAAACATAGGGCAAGGAATGCTGCTGAATGCTGCTGAGTCAAGGCCCTCGGCATCACAGCCAAGAGATGCAAAAGACCTTGAAAAGTTTCTAATCCCGGCTTGCAATAAACCTGACAGGACAATGGTGCTGCTTCATTAACACCTGTATCTCATTGATGGAAGACCGATGACTTATCTCCAAATGATTTCATTCAAATTCTCTGTCCTAGAGTACAAATCTCTTGGCTATCTTCCATACAATAACCACACCCCTGGGGGCTTTACGCAGACCAAACTGAGGGGAATTAGCAAGAAAAGGTAGAGCTGCAAAGTGGCAGCCTTTTCATTCATCATATTTGCTCCCAGTCCCTCCTCACTTTTTAAACCGCTGACTTTATCAATGTGCATGAATTTTCAACTGCACTTGGTCCTGCAGAGCCAAGAGTGGAGAACAAAATGGAATTGCGTGTGCAGCACCACCAAGGATGCTCTGCACTTCTTGAATCCGTGCTGCAAGCCCTGCCTTATGGCTGCTCCATACATCACCTCTGGTGATGATGACTCCATAGATTAATTTTTCCAGATTCCGGGCAAAGTTTGTGCCTCTGGTGGAAAGAAAAATCACTGCTGGTGTTGGAAAGTGAACAGATTATAGTTTTAAGTCAGCAAGTGAAAATAAATACAAAATGTACAGTGTCACATTCACACTCAGTCATTTTCCTAAGTAGAACAGTACATTAACACATTAATTTTAAAAGAATTTCCAGCTGTAATAGCTAACAAGGATGTTGATAGCAGCCTCTTACTGAATAAGAGCTGTTCAAGTCTTGACCCTGAACTGCCCAAATCCTTTCTGCTTAATTAACAACCTTTATTCTGTATCAACAATAACTGATAGCAATTTGATGGAAAAATTGCTGACCCAATATTCAGGCCACTTTGCCAGTCAGATGCGATGCAGAATTGTTCTGTGGTGGATATCTCCTGCTCTCAATGCTTAGGAGCATGAACTCCTGCCAAAGATCACATCTTCCTCTTGGCAGACAGTTGAGAAAATGAGACCAGGCCCATATGTATCCAAATTGCAGAGAGCAGAGTTGGGATTTAATCATAGGCTTTCTTGTCGTGGCGAGGTGAAAAGCTCTCTCAACTCACCCGCATTAGCAAAAGGTCCTGAGTGCAAGGACCCAGGAGTATCTTATCTTCAGTTATTTCTAATTATGGGGCTTTAAAATTGTCTTTCTATTTTTTTTTTAACCTGTTTTGTGAACATCAAAGGAAAGGAGAAATCTGTTGCTATTATTATCCATTCATACTTACAGCATGGAAATTCAGCCATATCGTAAGACCATTATCTCTGACTACAAGGATTCTTCCAAGTATATTTGATAGGATTATGGGGAACTGGCACTGGGACCAAAGGATAGCTGCAAAGTTTCAAAATAATACTCAGACATTTAGGTTTCCCAATTACTCTACAAGGTGTGCACTGTCATTTAGAGCCAGCTGAAGCTGCTCAGAGTTAGCCAGCTGCTCCAAGGCACTCCAGCCAGGAGTGGATCACTGCAGCAACAGAGGCTTTGTACAAGGGGAGCACCTCAATTCAGCATCACAATTTATAAGGTCAGGAGGGACTGCAAATTCTGGCTTCTAAGAAGGTTTTAGGAACACTGTTCTGTCAGCTTAATTGCCATTTTCTCTGAATCAAGATATTTCTGACCGATTTACAGACCTCATAAAAGCTTTCTCCAAAACATGGAATAGGTTCTACAATTCAACTGCAGAATTACAGGATACTGCAGTGGCTGCTACCTCAAGATTATATGTGCAGCACACTACAAAGATCATCCCAGCAGAGTAGGATAAAGAATATCCTCTGGATCCCAAATATCTTGAACAAATGCAAGCTTTTCCAGGCCTTTCCATCAGTGTCACAGACACATAAAACCGCCCCTTGATACCATGCTGGAGCCATTACTTGTGTGTGATGCCTGGAGAAACAGATGCTTTGTGCTTTCTCTGCTGTGTTCAACTAAGACTGGAAGGAACCTCGTTCCCAAAGCTCTGCCAGCATCATTTAGGTTCTTGGTGCGCAAACAAGGAGGTAAACAAGAACAACAACAAAAAAATCATGTTAATTTCAAGCTCCATTAGAAATGCAGTGTTTGGCAGCAAGAAAAATCAATGTTTGTCCAGTGGAAAAAAAAAAACCAACAACAACCAAACAGCACTGATAAGGACAAAAAGGCTGAGGTTTCTAAGAGAATGTAAAAATCTTAGTACTCAATATCCTATGTTCACTTAACTGTGGGAAATTATTTTCTTATCACAGAAACTTTCGAAGTTTGACACGAGCGGTATTTTGATGAGAATCAGCCAGCTCCAGATACTGTCTGGCAATGCTTTCCTTCTTTACACATTTGATCAACTCTGACATGAAGACCAATTGATTTCCTTTTTTCTTTTTTTTCTCCCTAAAGATGTCGTCAGTTCTGGTTTGTTCTGATGAACTCCACAAATGCCGCACCAGATACATACAGATCTCCAAGGGCTGACTTCAGGTTTAGCAGCACTGGATAACAAGCAGGAAAAACATCATTCTTAGGTGTTACTAGTTGTCTGGGATAAGACTTATTCACCGTGACAAGAAAAAAACGTAAAAAAAAAAAAAAGGATGTGCTGACCTTTCAGCAGTGTCTGAATGGAGGCGGGTTTGAACAAAGCAACCCCCCTGGCCTCATTCAGGGAAGCAGCATTGTGAGATTTCTGAGAAATAGCAGCTCTTCATTAGACTCCCAGTTTGTTCATCTTTAGGTAAAATCAAAGTCGTTCACTATCACAACTATGTTAATTTGTTTAAATGCAGCAACTCTATTAAGCTCTGGGGCTCCCAGAGCAGCGGTGCGCGTTAGGTTAAGCTGCAGTTTGCCTCATCTACAAATTTGCCAACCATCGGGGCTGCTGCCTGATGGGAAATCCCATCGATTTCGCTCCCCAGCAGCGGGCTTGTATGCTGCAGGCCAGCACTGCCCTTGGCCGTGCAAAGCCTCCTCTCCAAGCTCGCAGCATTGCAGGGCTGAGAGCCTGCGGCAAAGCCAGCTCCGAGGGGTGGCTGCGCTCCAGCACGCTGACCCATCCATCCATTGCCTGCCATCTCGAGCTCTTACAGAAGCACTAAGATATCCTCCTGACTGAAAAAAAGACTGAGAGGCAAAGTAGAAACCTTCGGTAGTCCATTTAAAATTTCAAGAAGTGTCATCATTTTAGTACCCTTTGCACAATGTAGTCAGTCTGGAGCGGAGAAAGGGATGATTCTCTGTTACACGAGGAGGTGCAGCTGGGGAAGGGCTGTTAGTGGGCTGCCTCCTCCGTCAGCGCATGGCAGCTCAGCCTGCCTGCAGGCATCCCTACAGGAGTACAAAGAAGAGTTCAGCAGGAGATGGAATCCACCTGTTCTGCACAGCGGTCCTAACGCGAAAGGAGACCTCCCTTCCAGAAAGTGAGAAATCATTCCCCTTTGTTCCCGACAGATTAAGTCTGTTTTCACTGTCAAGAATGAAAGCTATCCCAGAGGAGATCAGAGAATACACTCAGCAGAGACTCCACATTAAAGGACTCGTACCATAAAGAGCTAACATTGTCCTGTGGCAAGCACTCCCCCATCCCCTGCGAGGAGCATCACAGCCCGCGTCAGCTCTGGAGAAATGGGAAGACCTCAGGTGAAGCGCAACATGGGGAAATCAGAGCACTGAGATCAGAAAGAAGCACAGCAACGCTCGAGCTACAGCCCACCTCTACATGCAGGAGGGTTTCTGTGAGGGGGAGATGTAAGGTCCAAAGGCGATTTTTCATTATAAAGCTCAATTTCCACGGCCTAACAATTCTTCAAAATATTAACCTCTTAAATTCAAATTCTGCAGCCAGGAACTCTGCTCAAAGGTACTCATTCCTTGTGAACTTTGATCAAATCGCTTCTGACAACTTCTAGTATGCTGAGAGGCAGCGAGGAAAGCAAGAAGGAGGATTACGTTAGGGGAGGGGATGGAGAACAGGAAAAATTCTCATATAAGAGGAATTCTTGTTAGTCTGTTCTTGAACAAGCTTCACAGTCAAAATGTTTTCAAGTCAAAATTGGCACGGAAGTATTTCTGCCTGAAGGATTTCAAAGAATAATCCCGGAAGGGTTCCTTGGGCATGGCCTGACTCCAATGGGAATTAGTTTTCATTTGACCCAATTATACATGTTCAAAAAGCACACGCTGAGTATGCCGCTGGGGTTTTCTGGTAAGCTCATTAGGGACTGGATTTTGTCCTGTACTGTGTGCTCTACATCAGTTCTGAAAAATGCTTCATAAAACCCTGAGACTAATTTCATAAAAGTCCACAGGATATTCCCGAAAATTAAGCAGGTGCCGATGTGCTTTGCTGGATCAGACAAGGGCTGTGGCTTTCAGTGAATTCAGTCTATGCTCCCCAAACGGTTTTATAATAGACACTGACACCCTGGTGTGTCAGAAATGTAGCAGATTTAGGATAGCATAAATGAGCTTGCTCTTCTTAACTAACTTTGCAGATCCACTCAAAGTAATCCAGAGCCTCCTGACTGTAGTGGCATCAGAGACTAAAACATCGAGCCAGGACATGCAGTAGAACTGATCCCAAACTATTCAACCAAATGCTTTAAAATAATTATTATCATTAAAAATAATAATGATGCCCCCAGTTGTGTTGAAATGGCTGTTCTATGAAAAAAAAAAACAACTGAGATAAAGATTTCCTTCAAATCAAATTCAATTTAAAATTCTTTAGCACAGACAGGAGGAAACCAGAACCCATTGCTCTGCTCCACAGGAAACATCCTAGTTTATCCAGAATAAAACATGCCCTTTATAGTGCTGGTTAGACGGGGAAAAAAAAATTGAAAATGAATGGTTGGATTCACAAAACCAGTGGTGCATTTCTTTTTTATGCAATAGCTCAGAGGCGAGAGCGTTCACCGAGGATAGAAGAAAACTAGGTTTAATGGCCCTAAAGATCCAAATTCTTATCTTCAAATTGCTTGTAGAGTACTATATACTTAGGCAATTTTGTATTTTGGAGTGGATTTGTTTTAGTGTTTTCTTCTGCGTAAAAATAATTAACCACGCAGCAGAGCAAGCCGTGGAATTACAGCACGCTCCTTGCCTACTCCGCATTGTCACCATCAGGCTCCAGGTTTCCACCAGCACCTTCACCAGGCTTCTAGGAGCACAACTGAGAGCATCACGCCCAAAACACCCTTGAGCTTGTTGGGAAAGGATCCAGAAGGATGGACTTGCACATGTTTCTCTTATTTTCTCCATGAGTGCTTGATCTAGAGTCTCAGATAAAAGGTAGGATACAATCGGGAGTTTTTTCTCCCACTCCCACTTCCTCAGTGGACATTGCTAGAAAATTTGGGCTTAAATGAGCAAATTTAAATGAGAGGGAATGGCTTCAAGTTGCACCAGGTTGGATGCTAGGAAAACCTTCTACGACAGAGTAGTGAGGCGTTGGAACAGGCTGCCCAGGGAGGTGGTGGAGTCATCGTCCCTGGAGGTGTTCAAGAAAAGGGTAGACGTGGCACTGAGGGACATGGTTAGTGGGGAAATATTGTGTTAGGTGGATGGTTGGACTAGATGATCTTAGAGATCTTTTCCATTCTGTGATTCTACGAAAAGGTTAAGCAATTATCTCACATCCCTCTCCCTAAACATACCCACATTATAAAAAATGTTGCCATGCTCTACTTTGTAGAGAAGTAACAGCAGAAGAAGAACATCATTTTAAATGTTGGTCTTAGTGGACTGACCTTAACAGGCCACAGTTCTGCTTTATTTCCCTGGGAAAGAGGGAAAATTTGATTGCACACAGGGTTAATGCAAGACCGCTGATAATTTAGTTCCTCATTTATTTACCTTTTTCTCTAAATTACAGCTAAGGAGTTCGGCATTGGGCATATGTACAAATGGTCAAATCAGGTTCATCATTAGCTGCCTCATCTCCAGGAAAGAACACATCTAATAAGGTTACTTGCAAAATTATTAGTGCAAAAGATTTACTGAAAATGTCTATAAGAGGTCTAATTCATACAGGCAATAATGGGAAACCAAAAGCAAGAAAATTAAAATGCTATGAATGTTTCTAAACTTGCATGCAAATTATCATATTCCATTACAGTGTATTATTCGAGAACTATTAAGTCACAGTATTATTAAATATAATATTGTAATGCAAATGCACCAAAAAGTGGAGATAGGGTTTCATTGCAAAAACTGATGACATGCATTTTCTTATCCTTCCACACTTCCCCTTAACGCTCTCCTAGCAGATGCTTTTCTACTACACAGAGCCTCGCCCTCCCTGTTGATCCATGGCAGGAGGCAGCCTATCAAGTAAAAGTTCACAGAATCACAGAATAGCTTGGGTTGGAAGGGACCTAAAGCTCCCCCTGTCCCAACCCCATGCCATGGGCAGGATTGCCACCCACCAGCTCGGGCTGCCCAGGGCTCCATCCATCCTGGCCTTGAGCACCTCCAGGGATGGGGCATCCACAGCTCTTCGGGCAGCTGTGCCAGTGCCTCAGTGCCCTCTGAGCAAAGAACTTCCTCCAAATATCTAATCTAAATCTCCTCTCTCTTAGTTTAGAGCTATTCTCCCTTGTCCTATCACTATCAGACCGTGTAAAAAGTCAGTCTCCCTCCTGTTCATAAGCTCCCTTTAAGTACTGGGAAAAGATTCAATACCAACTGCTCACACCAGAAGCCTCCAACTCTTTGAAAAGACAGCATATAAAGGAACTGCTGCAAGACTCCAGACTAAGCAAGACTAAGAGCTTCTAAGCCATCTGCTGGGATGGTTCATAATACATTTTCATTCTGGGGGGAAAAAGCCCTGGCTGGATGAATGAAACACTGATATCCACGCTCAATCCACTAATCCATTGGCAGCACTGTTGCTGAAGAAGAAGCAAATCCACGGACTGACTTCTCTAGATGCAAGCACCAAATGGTCCAAATCCTCTGTGGGCCATAAAACAGAGAAATGAATATTTGATAGAAAAATAAGTTGAGAAAATAAAAGCCCCACTCAGCTTAGTAATGAAATATACAGGTTATTTGACTTCTTGGAGGAATAAATCTGCAGCATGCACCAATTACATCCAGACTGTGGTGTGAAAAACCTCCAAAACGAGTTCTTGAGGAAGTAATATAAACCTTTAACAGGGAAAAATTTACTGTACACCAAGACATTGCATTTCAGAGGTCACTGTTGCCGTAGTTTAATTGCTTGCCCTGTAAGAACTGCCCAGACACTGTGTTACACTGATGTACTGTTCTACTCCATGAGCTGAGATCCTGCCAGGCTTACAGAAACCTTTTAGAAGAATCCTGCCATTAGATTTTGTCCTCAGGATGTCTTTGAAAGGAATGATGCAAGACCAAACACAAAAACTGGGCATTAAGGAGTGGGAGCACCATGAAAAATGCACTGCAACATGGAGCCACTCACAGAGGACTTTGTACAGACTTCAGTAAAAAATGGAGATTTTGTCAGGTTATTTCGTCATAAAGGAACAGCAGAAAGAGCAAGGCATACAACATGTAAAGGGAAAAAAAAAAAGCTAATGACATTTCTAACGACATTTGAAAATCAGTGGATTGAAGGGAAACAATTCTGCCTCTCTCATCAGTCACATGGCTCTCAAGGTCTATGAGGTCCTACTCCAGGTTTCCTGCCATGTGACTTCAGAGAGACAAAGAAGACCTGGTAAGCAGGAGCCAGCTCAAGAAGCCCATGCACTGAAAACTTACAAGTGATGCCAATGCCATTAGAATCCTGTAGCTTCTTCCAGTGTTTATTCCAGACATTCTCTCCCTTTGCTCTACCTGCCCTTGTTCTATGAGGTTCCGCTGTGAAGACATGCTTCTGTGGGTACCATGAGCAAATCCTGCCCAGCATAACTCCACCTAACAAGTGAGGTAAATGGAGTCCTCCAGCCAGCGCACCACACCAAGCATCGCCTTGAACAGCAGCTCTTTTCTTCTGGACTTTTGCAAACTTTCAAGAGTGGAGATCTTCAGTTGTTCATCACGTCCAGTACTTGAGAGAGAGAAAGAAAAGATCTAAAGGGGTGACTTCCATTTGGTTTCCTGACAGACACAGAAAAATAATGAATAGTACTAAAGCTGATTCATGGCAGGAACAGAGCAGAAGGCTCATGCAATTATGGCATAAGTGCAAGTCTGAAGGCAGGAACGCAGACCAGCATGGAGGCCATTGGAGGAGCCCGAGATAAAATGTGCTCACTGGGTCAAAATGTGTTCAGAGAGGTCTTGGCTTGCTCTCAGAAGTTAAAAAAGATGAAGGGAGCAGGGAAGAAGGAAACAGAAATAACAAAAGTGAAATCCAGAAGGGGAAAGAAAAATGTCCCCATAGTTTTTTCCTCAGGAGTCACTGTGGATTTTTGCAGCTCCTGTCTGGTTTGAAATAGAGGGTTTAATTCCACGGTCTGACAGGTATGACACATTTTATAAGTAGGGACAGGAAAGGAAGATAGTTTGTCATCATGGTAAGGATGGAAGGAAGCACACTGTTAGTCTGTGAGCCAGACACGGAATTATCATCTCACTAGTGAATCATGCTACAGATTGACAATCTGACAAACCTAACCTGAGCTGTACTAAGAAATCAAGCCTTTAGAACTACTTAATCTTCACCAATGGCCGTGCCACGCACCTCTTCTTCCTGACGCAGTTCATTACGCAGTTAGGGTCTGGGGCCCAGGCTGGCAAAGCACAGGTCATTCTGAAACAAGACAAGACAAATCCTGCGGCTGAGTGCCTGAGCACAGCTGTTTGGTAGCTGTGTGGGAGGTGTTCATTTGACACGTCACTGCAGACTTCCCAGCGCTTCTGCATTAGGTTCCATACGTGTTCTGGTTAGAAAGGTCTAAAACAGCACAGGACACAGTGGAGAGGAATATCTGAGTAATCAGAGTCAGATGCAGGCAGAGAAGCAAAGTCTTGACGCTACCATCTGACCAGATCCCCCAGAAATAAGAACGGCTGCAGTCCGTGCACTAAAGCAATAAGACTGCACCTGCGATCAGAACGCAGAACGCATCAATTCTGCATTTCCATTGCTTGTGACACCAGGGAAAAAACAACATGATGGCTACAACTGAATCATGCTATTTTGATGATCAGCTTGCAACAACCTTAGGGCACAATAAAAATCTTTGGCTGCCACGGTCTGTTGTGTTTCATAAGGGCTGAAATTTCAGACAGCCATGACTCGGATGCATCACTTGTACACTGCTGTCAGTGTGGGGAAGGGAAGGGGAAGGAAATAAATGTGGAGTTCTGCAGCTGGGCTTTGCGAGTTGAAGGTGGTGGCGATATTCCAATGCATGCATCACATCATTATTCTATACTACAGCATGTACAAGTCCTTGGGTTGAAACATTTTTCAAATAGTGGGGAAAGGTACTGCTCAAAGAACTCCAACACAAATGAGGGCACAGAGGGAAAGAAAAGGGATCAGGTAAGCAGGTAATCAAGGTGTCAAAATGTTCAGGTGTCTCCTTACACAGTCAGCCAGCTTTTCTTTCAGCATGGCAAGTGACCTTACACCACGGGGGACAAAATGCATCCTGCAGGCCCGCTGGCATGATCCTGTGACAGGCACCCTGTCCTTGCACTAGGTGACACAACTTTCAGCTCACACTTTGATACATCTAGTTCTTCCACTTTTTTCTTCCAAGTTGTTAAGAGGCTGGCTGCAAAAATCTCAATCTACTTTGAAGTAATTATGAATGCTTTCCACAGCCTGCTCATGTTCCACAGATTCTAGTCCAAACTCCTCTGCATGTAAATACCATGCCAGTGTGGTGGGTTTCAAACTGTGTCCCTGCGGAGGACTGGGTCATTTGTCTTATGACTGTGCATCTGGTAGCAAGGAGAAGATGCAGTGAAGAGAGAGGGCTGGTTTGGGAACAAGGATGGAGAAACAGAACTCCCATCTGTTCCTGGGAGGAAGGCAGGTAGCACAGAGAAGAGAAAAAGAATCTTGTGGTTTCTAGAAGAAGTGGAGATGGGCCAGGATTGGACTTGATCATAATAACACAGCATCATGCCTTTACTTTTCTGGGAAGCTTTGCTTTCTCTTTTCTCAGCTCATCCTTCTGTCAGCTGTTGTTTTCTTAGACAACGGCAGCTGTGCAGCCCTTGAGCTGCTCCTGACACAGCCACCTTTCCCACTCCCTTCTCTCCTGCCATGCTTCTACAGCGGGTTCTCAAGAACATCTGCTTCAGAGGACATTCTGCAAAGTCATGTTTTCCCAAGTGGAGAAACGTGGTACAACTGATTATCGGTGAGTAGGACATGGAGTTTGGGGTGTGGGAGGAAGAGGAGGATGAAAGAAAAGGTTTTAGACGTGGGTGCAATTGGTGATATGAAGACAACATTCTGAACTTAGTCATTCAATAGAGAATTCCGAACTCATGTTCCTTCAACTTTCAACTTAAATATTACCTTTTGTGAGTAGGAGGGCTGGCAAAGCTCGAGCACTCTGAAATCCTCCAAATGCCAATGGGAATGACAAATTCACTCTTGAATTAGAATGTGTGCTCGTGCAATGTGGCTCATGGAACAAAATAACTCAGGAATTTATTTTTTTCTCACACGCCCTACTCAGTACCTCTTAAAAAGGGAGGAAAGCGGTCTTTACTAAGGGGTGGGAGTTGCACTACATCCATACAACAAAGTAAATCGTAGCACTTGGCCTTCTACCCTAGAGCAACTTGGTATTATTAAGCAATAACTCTATGAAAGCGCAAAATCCTAAGTGAAAACAAACAGCTCAGAAAGGCATCCAGGAGTTAATTTCTTTAAGTAGCAGAAAAGCAAAATCCACCTACATTTCTGACATCTTCCATTAGTAAGTTTTCTAGATGAGCAATTCATGACACTGAAGAAATGAGAGCATTAGAATGTGAAATGAAGGGCGATGGATGGAAACCGTACCAAAGAAAATGATAAATCATGATATGAGCTACAGATCTGCAGTTCTAGGGAACACTGCTTCTTCTGACTCCACTGGGTTGTGGTAGACCACAACTGCCCAATTACTTCCCTCTGCATTCTTCTGCTGTGGAATTAAACCAGGGATGTAGCTATCATGAAGGAGCTATGAAGAAGAAAGTAAGAAGTCCTAAATATGCCACTGTATAAATCAATGGAGAGTGCTCATCTAAAATACTATGCATAATTATGTTTTTCCCACCTTGAAAAGGATGTAATAGAACCAGAGAAAATAACGAAAAGGGTGAGAATGATGCTGCAGTGCTGTTGGTTGTGAGGTATAAAGCAGATTCCAGATGAGAAAAAAATAGTTTAGAGCTCTCCAGCTTGGAAAAGATATGACTGAGGATGAACATGATGAAAAGCTATGAAGCCATGAATGGCATACAGAATTTGAATAGGGAATGATTAATCATTATTTTTTATAACACCGGAACCAGGAGGCAGCCAGTAAAATGAGCAAGCAGCGGGTTTAAAACAAATGTGAGAAACGATTTTTCAGACAACACATACTTGAATTGTGGAATTAAACTGCCATGGATTTCTGTGGAGGTCAAAAGCATAAATGGCTCCAAAAGTGATTAGATAAATTCATGGAGAACAGGTCTATCAGTGACTATTAAACATGATGCTTCAGATGGAGTCTTTGGCTCAGGAAATGTTTAAGCTGCAGATTGCTAGGAGCAAGAGAGAGAGATTGAGAAAAAATGACTCCAAAGTTCCTCTAGCAATGGAGTGGGGAACACATACTAACACTTAAAGCCTCAGAAATGCCTTGCTCCCATAATGAATCTGGTTACCATTGCAGGAGCTTCATGTGGGCTGCGGGCTGGCATGGCCAGCTTCTCCCATCACCCTGAGAGCGCCGGCTCTAAGAGATTTAAGGAGAGGATAGATCAATTTTACTGTCTTACAGAAGAAAGGCAATTACTGGGATTACACAACCGAGAAGAAAACCAGGTGCAGTATTTCCAGAGGAACTCTGCTGGAGACTGCCACAATCTGCCCTTAATCTTGGGAGCGTTGTGGGATGGCTCTTAGTCTCTTGGGGAAATGAGGAAAATAACAAAGTGCGTGACTATCTACCTGAAGGTTAATTCTGAATTTCAGCTCTGGATTCCTTCCAATGCTTCTTCTCACATTAAGGTGCAGAGGACGCATCCAGTAACACTTCACTACTGAGTACTATTTTGGAGAACTGCTTCCTGGGCTTTGGGGCAGAGGGGCTGAATTCCCAAAGCAATACAGTGTCCCATGTATTAAAATTGAGGCTTAAAAGCAGCATTGCACTAAATGTCCAGAAATGAATTTGTTTTCTCTCGGGGCAAGGACAGCTGATGATGTCAAAGGCATCCGATGTTCCCTTCCCTACTCTTTAGCCACTCTTTAATAGAGGCAAATATTCCACAGGCTGAGTTCAGTGACATAAAGGAGGAAGGCAACGGAAACAACCCTAAATGCATTTGGGAGCAACTACATCTTTGCCTGTCAGAGCGTTCTTAGATGCAATGATTTCTTATGACCTAATGCTTGCTTGGATTATCACAGATTTTTTCTTTCCTGGATAACAAAATCCTCTTTTAGATCTTACAGCATTGTGCAAGTCACACAGCGTATAATGTATGTATCCTCTAATAATCTTATGACCTCTAAGAGGTTGCAAGATGCAACCAAATCACATCAGCATTGCTAACGACTCTCTTGACTACGCAGGGTTTACACAGTTGTCTTTTCGCAGCAATGCAAGTGAAACATCCCATGCTTGCCTGGAAGTTCTTCTCAGCTGTTCAAAGCATTCTGGGGCTAAGTCATAGTCGAGCATTTCATCGTTATTATCAATCATGCAGAGAAAAGTTCACAGAACATCTTTCCACACTTCTGATTTCCAGTTTGTCTCCGGCAGCACGCAGAGACCAAACACAATATACAGATGTGACAAAAGATGATCTAAAGCAGTGGGACTGTGTCCCGTGCAGAGTCTGTTTGAGCCCTGCCTGTCAGAGCATCAGAGTAACAGCTCACTGATTCGAGCACAGCGAGGCGATTCGATCTTACTTGCTGTATTTTTACTTAAGGTACAATGTGTACAGCATTTCCTGCTGCAACTTGCTGTGGAGATATCCTGATTTTGCTCACCTCACTTCCTACACTCAAAATGTCACCAGCCATCACTTCCCGATAGTCATGTCACACTGAAAAAGGCCAGTGACTCCCAGACACTAATTTTTTTTCCAGCACATTAGGTATGTATACAAACCTTTCAGGCACAGCATCTATGAGCTGTTCAGGCTCCCATGGCTTCCCAGCTCCATGCCACGTCATGGCTGCCAGTCCCTCAAGAGCAGGATCCCTGCCACCTGGAACCTCACCTGCTCTGGGCCAGCACCATCCTCACCTTATCACTGTGGTGAGAAGAGCTGCGACACCTTTCAGAAAGCTTTGGCTTGGAGCAGTCACCAGCCAGCATTGAGCTAGCGCTCATGGTGGGAACCTGCGGACCTGCAGCTGCCTTGTTTCCCCAGCGTTCTGCAGTCAGCATCACAGCGGGCCAGGTGTTCTACACCAACACGTCCTCTGGGATCCATGTGTGGTGGCATGGGGACGGTTTGGTGAGAGAGAAACAACACAGGAGTGAGGCTGCATTGGAAGGGGACAGCACCAGAGCAAACACAAACCTGGAGCAAAGGGTCAGCATTTTCCCTTCTGAACTGCTCAGCTTTATGATTTCCCAGCCAAGGTGTAGCCTTGTGCTTATAAGAACACAAAAACCCACCAAGCCTGTTACATTTCAAACATTCATGTACAAGCAGCTCCCATGTGAAAAATCTCTGCTACTTACATTTTTCTTATGAATGTAACAGAACCAAAACTGTTGCACATTAAAATCGAGGAAGATACCATGTTCTCTTATTATTTTCTGTGCTGCTGTCCCTGGAGCACGAGTCTCAGCTATACACAATCCTTTGTCCTTAAGATATACCACAAACACAAATATCCACAGACAAAAGCATTTTCAGCTCCTTTTCAGGAGCGGACGCTCTTTGCACCCTGTAGTGCATTATCTCTAAAACGTCTTCCAAAGATCAAATCCATCCCACGGTTCCTATAAAAGGTCACGTTTTGCAATGTAGCCTACAGAACAATGACATTTCAAGGATCAAAGAAAAGGTTAAAATATTCCTATAAATCTATTCTTGGGACTTTTAAGTATTTTCGACACTGAGGGAAATGTCATTTTTTTCTCAGGAGCAAGTGAGGGCTCTGGGATGGGTAATGGGTCTGTTAGGTTTCATTCGGTGGAAGAAAGATGCACTTCGCTCCCCAACTCATGCAAATAAAACCTAATTTAATTTTAAACCTCATTTATTTATTTAGATTTAATCTAAAACTCCCACATCAAAGCAAACAGAAAAACAACAAATACTATTGGGGCCTTAATAAAAAGAAATTGCAGCAAGCCAAAATAAAACTCAGAGGAGCGGCTTTTGCATAATGTTATAAATTACGGTCTCGCAGAGCACCCCAGCCCGTGAAATCCTTCGCTCAGCCCGGCTGATGCCGAGAGAATGCTGAGGATTTAATTCAGTCACTTAATGCTCCATAAAGCTGAGCTGGCGCTGGATTTGGAGATCTGGCAGTGGGAATTACAGCAGTGGGGTGGGGAAGACGTGGCAAGGAGCAGCCGGGCTCCTCTGCGGGCCCCCAGGAGCCATTTCCAGGCTCTAAATGAAACAAAATCACGTCTCTCACTTCTTCATCAGCACTAAATCACACTCAGGCTGACAGCAGATACCGTACGCTGAGGGCGTGGGGAGCTGCTCTTCCTATTCCCCAGGTAAGGAAAGGGGTAGGGGGCCTGGCCTCTAGGCCCCACTGTGTGGGGCTCCAGCTCGCGGCCTGTTTTTCCCCAAGCAGGTTCATTATTTGAAATCGCAAGTTTGCTGATGACACCAAGCTGAGTGGTGCCACTGACACAATAGAAGGATGGAATGCCATTCAGAGGGACCTGGACAGACTCGAAAAGTATGCACACGAGAACCTAATGAGGTTTAACAAGGCCAAGTGCGAAGTGTTCCACTTGGGCCGTGGCAATCCCAGATATGTGTACAGGCTGGGAGAAGAGCTCATTGAGAGCAGCCCTTCCAAGAAGGACTTGGGGGTCCTGATGGACAAAAAGCTGGACATGAACCAGCAGTGTGCTCTTGCAGCCTAGAAGGCCAACTGTATCCTGGGCTGCCTCAAAAGAGGGGTGGCCAGCAGGGAGAGGGAGGTGACTGTCCCCCTCTACTCTGCCCTTGTGAGACCCCATCTGGAGTATTGCGTCCAGGCCTGGGGCCTCCAGCGCAGGGGAGGGTGCGGAACTGTTGGAGCGGGTCCAGAGGGGTCCATGAAGATGATCAAAGGGCTGGAGCACCTTTCCTACAGAGGAAAGCTGAGGCAGCTGGGCTTGTTTAGCTTGGAGAAGAGAAGACTCTGGGGAGACCTCATTGTGGCCTTCCAGTGCTTGAAGGGAGCTTACAAGCAGGAGGGAGGCTTTTTACACGATCTGATAGCGATAGGACAAGGGAAAATAGTTCTAAACCAAAAGAGAAGAGATTTAGATTAGATATTTGGAGGAAATTCTTTACTCAGAGGGTGGTGAGGCACTGGCACAGCTGCCCAGAGAAGCTGTGGATGCTTCATCCCTGGAGGCATTCAAGGCCAGGTTGGCTCGGACCCTGGGCAGCCTGAGCTGGTGGGTGGCAGCCCTGCCCACCCTGCGAGGGGCGGGGGGAAGAGTTGGAAATGGGTAGGCTTTACGGTTCCTTCCAACGTAAGCCATTCCATGATTCTACAATTCTACATATAGGCAAAATGGTGCACAGTAACAGTCCAAACTCTGCAGCTAAGTGGTGCCTCACTCCTAGCAGCCCCACCGGAGGTGCATGGGGGATGGACAACAAGGAAAAAACCCACTGGCAAGAAAAGCACCCTGTGCATTTTCAACTGGTTCTTTTGATGAACGATGCACTTGTTCACAGTCACAAAGCAGAACTGTTTAACTTCACAAAGCTGGCACCGAATTCCTTAGGAGTAAGGTACTTGAGGGCACGAACCTGATAGTGGTCAGAACAGAAGCTTATCTCATATCTGACCGATGGGAATTCTTTAGAAAGGAAAAGAATGTTCCTCCAGTTACCACCAGGAGTCTAAAATCCCCATCTTTCATACTTGTGGCTGCAGCTTAGGTAACTGTGCCTGTTACTCCTTTTTGTAAACTCGAATGTTGGGCTGGCATTGCTGGCAACAGTGGCTTTGTGGGGTACCCCAGCAAAGCGAGGCTAAAAGCAGGACACAGGAACTGAGTATTACACCATGTGGATCACCCACAGCCCTAGGCGGTGCTACCTGGAGGCATCCAGCACACAAGCCACAAAGTAACCCTGCTCCAGCCAGGCCCAACCTCCACCTCCTTCTGCAGATGCCTTTGTGTCACACAGACTGCCTTTGTGAGCACCGGGTACTGCAGAAAGCACAGCTCAGGATTGCTGGGACAGCCATGACCATGTCCTGGTGCTAGCACCCCCCATTTCAAACTCAGTTTCTGCTTACATCAGAGATCTCATTAAATCCTCATTCTAGATGGGGAATCCTCATCTCAGGCATCTGACTCTGCATGACCACACAGCTTTCCTAATCTATTTATTGTATGCTTGCCGGGTTTTGCGTCTTTTTTTTTTTCCTCTTAGATTTCTTTCTCTTTATCTTCCTTGTTTATTAATCAGCAGGCATTGAACCAGGCCAAACGTTTTCCCAGATTGTCTGCTAAAATGTTTATTTCTGTACTGCTTACTCTTTTGTTGTGATCATAATTTTCCCTTCACTACACTAATTGTGGAAATACTGGAGAGATCTTCAGTTTTGCACAGCCTTCCTATTAGTGCTTTTACAAATTCTGAAGCATCCAGGTTCTGCTCCTCTTCTCCTTATACCAACAATAAGCATCCTTCTTAGAACCGAGACAGAATCCCCTTGAATTGTTAGAGCTCTCTGGGGACCTGGCCCCATCTCAAATCTTTGCAATCATACTCTACAAACAGGACTTACCGAGCTGTAACTGGGAGCCAAACAATTTTTAGCCCTACAGGTCTCTTTCATATGCAACAGATTCTGTGCTTGTGCAAAAGAACTCACTGGACCTACAAGGACCTGATACTTCAAAGCTCACCTGCCTTTTGGGCTGCCTACTGCTTACAAGACATAAGGGCATGAACAAAAGATTGCAACCTTCAGGACACTGCTAATAAAGACTTCCAGCTATGACAGAGACAAAAAAGAGGGAAAAAAAAGGAATGTTAAAAACAACCATCTTACTTCAGAATTGCCTTTGTTACTTCTGCTAGATGACTTTGCTCTGTAACATACCAATGTATTCTGTCCCACTTTCTTAAAATAAACAACTGGTCTATGGCCTGTCAACAATGCTCCATTCTCAGTCATCCAGGGAGACCAGGAGGACGCATCTTGCAGTGTCCCTAGCTCTGTAAGAAGGGTTTGGGGGCACTTCAAGCTGAGAGTTCCTTCTGCTTTGCCTTAGAGTGATGTGCTGCCTAAGACATGACAGATTTGCGTTGACAACTGGACCCATGAGTTTATCCTCTTCCTGCTTTAGGATTTCCTTATTTATTGATAAGATTGTGTCTTGCTGTGGATCTGAAATTCTCTTTGTTCCAGATCAGAGCAGCCACTGAAAAACTATGAAAACTTAAGATGCTAATACAGCATCTAACAGGACGATAGAGGGTGTAAGGGCAGATGCCCTTGCACAGCTTAATTCAGAACGCTGCATCTCTGTCACAGAGAGAGTGATGCTAGTTTGCTGCTTTCAACAAGACTTGTGGCATTTACTTTTCATATTCTGTATCTTCACCTTCTGCAGTCAGGCTGAGCAGAGAAAAAAGCATCAACTAGGATTTCAGCACAGAAAAAGCTACCAGGGATGTAACGAAAAAATCCCCCTTTCCCATCTATTAACGAGTAAGCCATAATCCTACCTGTACATAATGTAAAACATCTTTGAACCTTACAGTGCCGGCAGGATTAAAGTAGATTAATTTTTTTTTAAATGGGAAAGATATTAAGATTCTTCAGCATGTATAAGGCATCGACAGCAGCTGAGCTATGTAGTTTGAGTAGAGAAGCGGATTTGCATGGTGTGCATGGGGGAAGAAGTGAGTCGCTCACCTAGGCTGCCTGGATACTTTTATAATAAACAGAAATATAAAAGATACACCGACGAGGGCAAAAACTTGCTAGGGATTTCAGAAGACAGCCTGCCCTGTCCCCTTCTTTTTGAAAAGTCCAAGAATAAATCAAAAGCGGGATGAAGAGAGAATAGCCGCGCAGAGCTGTCAGCACAGCGCTCTTCTCGGCCGCTCGGCTTCCACATCAGGGAATCGAGGATGGGTTTTATGTGCTGACCTGAGTGAGGAAATGACAGGGAAGGACAAGGAGGGCTGCTGGCTGCAGAGCTAGCAGTAGCAAAGGTCTCAGAACCGGTCTGAATAAATCAGCACAATTAGACCCCAACTGCAGCCTTTATGTGCTACCACAACATCAATATTTAATAGGAAGCATGGTGGCTAGGAGATCATTATTAATCTGCAGTTAAGCAGTATTAGTAGAAGCACAGCTTCTGGAAAAGATGAGCTCTTTCAAGAGGTTACACGGGAACACAAGATCCTAAATTGAGAACAAAGATGCTTGGAAAATTTGGCCCTGTATGCGCACTTCCTTTGGGGTGATGATTCCAGGAAGGAGGCTGTGTGAGGAACGAGCCCCCAGCGGGAGCATCTTCTCCTTTTGCTCAGAGGCTGCAAAGAGACGGGGACGGTGGTGGCGTGGTGGGGAGCGGGCCGGAGAGAGGTCGAGAGGTGCAGTCCAAGAGCAAAAGCTGTGCCAGTGCCCAGAGAGGAACCTGTGTGCAACTTGGAAACGCCAGAGTACTTCTCATTCCAAGAGTTTCAGGAAAGATACAGACTACAGCAAGATTATTTTAGGTCCAAGCACACTTGTAAGAGCCAGCATAAGAAATACTAGGCTTTAAAAGATTTTTAAATGGCTTTAAAAGTAAGGTACATTCTAGCTAAAGCAACATCCTTAAAGTGGCTGACAAAATCCTTCTAAATTATGAGACACAGGATAAAAGACACAAGAGGACGGTGGAAACCAGTTAGATTACAGAAGCTCCCCAAAGCAGAGGGCATCAGAGGAAACTGTTCCGTGGAACTTAAGAAATAAAAGGCATGCAGAGACTAAAACAGAACCTCAGAAAAGCCTTTTAAGTTCCAGTCAATATGCTTTAGCAAGGTACAGTTTTCTCACATTTTTATTGCATGCTTGTATATAAATAACATCCCTGAGTAGAAAAGGCTCACTGAAAAACTTGAACTCAAGAGACTGATAGAAATTGTTTACTTAAAAACAAAACAAAACAAAACAAAAATGTTTAAAAGAAATGCTGAGCCTTTAGAAGTGCAAACAGTATGGCACAAGACCATCCCAAACAGCCAAGGGAGGATGGCAGTGTTTCCCACATAGCAGCAGTGTTCCAGCCTGACAAGAAGAGAGCCAGGGCAGAAGGCACTGTGCATGATGGGCCAGCAGCACCGAGTGAACCAGCGAGCACTGCAGGCAGCACGAGCTCGGGCGTGCTATCACAGCACCACCTGCCTTTGGGGCATGAAGACACAAAGAGCATCGAGGGGACACACTGTGCTGGTACGGTGCACAGACTGAACATCAGGTAAAAGGCAAATGTAGAGACCACTCACTTCTGTTTACGAAACCAGAGCAGTACACTGCAAGCTGGTAAGCTGCATCTTGACTGTCACCCACTTTTTTTGTAGGATTGCACTTAGCCTTGGGCAAAACTGCGTGGGGCATCTCCTGTGCCTTCAGAGAAGATGGAGAGGTAGGGTAGCTCGGAGTCCCACCCTGAGCCGCCTGACCCAAATCCAGGCTCACCACCCATGAGTTCCTGAGGATGAACAAATCATCAAGGAAGGGCATGATCTGTCTGAAGATTAAAGACAAACTGACTTAGATGAAAAAAAAAAGCATATTGATTCCCTTTCTTGCTTCCTCCTTCCTTCCAAATGCTGCCTCCCTCTCCACCAGTCATCACACTCTGAGCTGGGAATACCACAACCAGACATGGACAAGCATGCTCTGGGCAGCCACGCTCGACCAGAAGACCTCTGTTCTGCAGTTTATATTCCCAATTCTGCCTCCGCAGCTTAACAAGATGATAATGTCAGCACTGCAACAAATAGAGCTTAACCAATTTTCACCGGAAGCTGAAGATACACCTCTGTGCGTGCTTGAGTTTTGGCACTGACATACCACGTTAGAGAAGTAGTAGCTCTCCTCCAGTTGGTCTATAGTGGAAGCAAGCTGATGCATTTTGAAACAATCTGCAAAACATACCATGCATGTGTCTAGGCGTACATATGAACTAGAAAAGCTGTGACCCAAGACAAAATGGTATCATACGTGACTCCACAAACACAGATCTCTTCATGGTTACATGGTTATATTACTGTACTGGGGAGAAACCAGGATGTGCCATGGGATTATACCTAAGTTGTGTAACCTGCCTCCATAGCTCAAGTTACACAGATGTAGGACTGGATTTAAAGCATAATCCCTATTGAAACCAGATGCTAAAGATGAACGGAACTTTTCTGAAGAAAGATGTTATACAACAAGATGAAATTTTGTTCACTGAGTAAACTTGCCCTGAAGCTAAAAGTAGGGATGCCTGACCTATTATATGAAGTTAAGGGTCAACAGCAAATTAATGGGATCAGTGGCCCCATTAATCTTCCCATAATGAACACCAGCTCAAACAAACCCTTCTTCCTGAAGTACTTGAAGACATTTTATATTGGCAACAGATTTACCTTATGGAACTTGAAATCATATAAAAGTGATTTAAATGTATTGAACTCAAGACACTTCCTGAAACACAAAAGGTATTTTGAAACAGTACCAATTACCGAAGGTAGATTGATACCATAAATTAGTGCACTGACCTTCAACCCCTAGAGAACTGAATGAGGTCACTCGTGCAATAAATTCCAGTGTTGCCCACATAGCCTTTGGTGGATATCTGCCCATTGCAAGAGGTTATGCAGTATGGCAGTCTGCTGCAAATGGCAACTTCTTCTTCTGCTCCAAAATAGTACGCAGCTGGGACCGATGAGGATATCACAAGCAAAGCTATTCTGAGCTAGCAGCATTGAAGAAAGGATAGATAAACAGAAATAGAATATGAATTTTACAACAATTGAGGACTAAGACGCATTGGCACATGATGGGACACAACATGCCCATTTCCTGCTGTGACTTCCCTTTGCTGTTCTTACTTACGATTCCAGCTTTTTTTTTCTGATCTCTTTTACACAAAACTCTGTGCAAGCAGTAATGAAACCAGGCTTAGCTGGTAGCATTACCAAACTGAGATACTGCTTTCATCAAAGTCCAGAAGCTAAAAAGACTGGCTAACACAAATGCCAGCTGCATTCCTGCCTCTCCCGATCCCAGTGATTTCTGCAGCAAGACATGAAATGAAAGGTCTGAGCAGCAACCTCTGAAGTATGTTCTGCCTGCTCATCATGCACCAACATGAGCCAGATTTTCAAAATATTTTATTTCCCAAGGAGGCACTAAACAGAAACAGCCAGCTTCTCAATGGGAGCTCAATATTGCCCTCCTCTGAAAAAAACCGTCCAAAAAATCTACTTGGAGCCAAGTGCGATTTGCCTGGAATTCTGATTCCCACTGCCTAGAGTATCGGGCAGCTTGATCTAGAGGTTGGCAACTCTGTCCATGGCAGGGGGTTAGAACTGGATGATCTTTCAGGTCTCCTCCAACCAATGCCGTTCTGCGATTCTATGACAAACCGTCCTGAGCACACTTAAAAGCAACAAGGATATAGTCTCTATCTCCAGAAGACTCATCTCTGTGAAGACCTAGGGCTCCCTGTGTCCTGGTAAGAAAAAGTAGCATGAATTATAGCCAGATTGTGGCTTGGAGACTGCTTTAAAATAAACCTGTGTTCTTTAGAAATCAAGCATTGAGGGAATAAAACTATAAACCTAAGCTGTATTTTCTCACTTACTACCAATTTATTCCCTTATGGTATGCGGGGGAAAGAAAAAGGAAGAGAAAGTAAGAAATTTGGGTAAACAAATATCCTTCCGAGGCTGGTGCGTGATGCTCACATCTGCATGATGGACACCACAGCAATGCAGCAGGCCTGCCACAACGGCGGCAGTGGGAACGTGCACATTACCTGTAACTTGGGATTGCGTGAGAAAAGTCTCTGCCCTCCTCAGCCTCCTTCTACCTGAGTACGCTCCTCCGGTGGGAGCTCCCCACGTTTTATAGCCAAGGAGCCCATTTATTTCATTGCACACGTACCACCGTCAGGGTTTGAGAATGTTTCCCCCAGGCAGCACTTGGATTGTACACACATCCTGACTAAAGCACAGCCATGGGAGGCAATGCCACCGGTCCCCCCTCTACCAAAGCCTATGTCAATGGTGGAGCTCTTATGTTGGATTTGGGGAGAATAACAGATTTGAAGCTACCTACAGGGTAGCACAATGCTCCGTAGCTTTGGCTAACAGCTAGAGCTCACCTGGCAGAGCAGTTTGCCCTGACATTCTCAATTTGGCACATTTTATACTGGGAATTTACTTCCCTTATTGAATGCAGGAATTCAGGTACTGAATGTAAAACCAAACCCGAGGCTCTCACACAAAGCGGCGCTGAGGAGACTGCTGAAGGGCGCTGCTACAGAAAGGGCTGCAGTATTATACAGCCTCATGTCCCACAGAGGACTATATGCTAACGCAAATGAGGTTTTAACAAGTTTTCAGTGAGAATTTCCATTTTCCATTTAAACACATTGTGAAACTATGTGCTTTGCCAGTGAAATTGCTTAAAATGGCATGAAATTGAGTGCCCCCCCAATAAATGCCACCTGACAAGACTGATAAAGCAAATACTGATACCGAGACTAGACAAGATTAAATTCTACTATTTAGAGTGTAACAGTTTGTAATTAGGGCAGCAATAGTCTTTGTTGAAAATGTAAAACGGTTTTGTACCAAATGCATTAGAAGGATCATCAAATTCTATCACTACTTCATAGCTTCGAATAAAGATTTTATCATATACTAGGGAGCTCCCTTTAATAAACACTTTACCTGATAAAATAAACCTATTAATATTGAATAACTCCCTGCTCATCTGCAGATGCCGTACAATAGCAAACCGCAGACATTGAAAAGCACAAAATTATTCAGTGAAAGCTTCTGCTCAAATCCAACTATTTATTGCTAAGAAATTGCATTAAAGACACTGGACACCAGCGGAGCTTTCTGAGCAGCTATCAAATCTGCTGTATGCGCATTTGTTGTGTGCACCACACACGGCAAATAATCAAATGAGACTGTTTTTTATTGCTATTTGCTTTGTGGTTTGCACTTCAGAGTGGCAACAGGACAGGACAAACAAAGCATTTCCTGAATAACAATTATTTACTCCCGGATGATTAAATCAGTTTGTTTTAGGTCATGTTTGTATACAGAATGGGAAGCAATCTACAGTGACTGTTCGAGAACACGGAGCCTTACATGGGTGTTTCTGCTTTATAACAAAATAGAACCTCTTTAACTAATACCTGTTCAAGTAATTAACCTATTATAAAGAAAAAATAAGTCAATGCACCAAGGTTATGCTTCTGAAAGTACTCTACTGTGTTTCTTTCATTTAAATTTCAAAGTGGATGTCAACGTTGTTTTGTATCTACAAAGACAATTATTTCATGCACTGTCAGGTTACTTGCAAATTATCGCAAATACACCAGGGTCTGTGAGGATACCGATTTCAAAGCGCATTGATATTCCACGCTCTTCTCTCTCTGTAGTAACGGGATGGATTGGATTCCCTAGTCTAGCTTTCAGTTATTAAACTTTTCCTTCTTCCAGATGAAGAGAATGAATACATGATGCAGACATTTTACGTGATCCTTTGCTTTTCAAGGTTTGATCTCTAGAAATGCAGGCTGTCTCTAGACTGTGTTGCTCATTTTCATATGGACTGACTTCTGCAGTCTCGCAGCTCTCAGTGAAGAGAGCTCCCGAGCAAGACTGGCACACTGCAGTAACGCATATGGTCTGAAGAATAGCAAGTTTTTATGCACCCTTCCTGTTCTCTTTTTATATTGCATTGCTTCAGGCCACTGTCAGGTAACTAAAGTTAAATGTTCCCAGGTTCCTGTCAGCCTTCATGCCAGTACAAACTATACTGCTTAATATTTTGACTTTTTCAAGTTGTGGACAGAGTTTCAGTAAGGATTTGCAATCTATCTCCTGATCGTTTGAAAATAATCAGCCACAATAAGAAACTCTGGAGCGCTCAAGAGACAGTTAATCTCTGGAGCTTGGACTTAGAATCATAGAATCGTTTGAGTTGGAAGGAACCTTTAAAGGCCATCTAGTCCAACTCCTCTGCAATGAGCAGGGACAACTACAGTCAGATCAGGTTGCTCAGAGTCCCATCTGTCCTGACCTTGAATGTCTCCAGGGATGGGGCATCCACCACCTCTCTGGGCAACCTGTTCCAGTGCCTCACCACCCTCACCTTAGGCTTTCTAGCCAGTAACGTATCCTCACAGCCCAGAAAGCCAACCATATCCAGCACTGCATGAAAATAAGTGTGGTCAGCAGGTTGAGGGAGGTGATCTTGCCTCTTTATTCAGTGCCGGTGAGACCTCACCTGGAGTTCTAGTACCTCAACCCTGCACCTGGAGACCTCCCTTTGACTTCTAGAAACTAAAGTTGCTTTGCAACTCAAGTTCAAGTTCAGTAACGATATAAACCTTACAAAGGTTAAACATGCCTCTTGTGTTACGCAGTTGTTGTTTCACACACTGACTCTACCTTTTGTTTGGTACACAGAAAGGAATAGAGGCTCTTCTTATTCAGGGTGAAGATTTTATCTCTCTGTCACAGAAATATCTGTACTTGATCTTTTGCTTAAATTGAATCCCTGTTAGTGCTTCCTAAACAACTCTTCCTGTTACTTGTAAACTCTAAATACAGTTACTGTATGCCTTACAAATTGCCTTCTAGTCAAGTTACACATATTTAGCTTTTCAACCAGCCCCACACCCTCTTTCATGATTGTTGCTGCTTCTCTCAGATCAGTGCTTTCACTATGAACCTATAAAAAGAGAGAGATACAAAAGGTATCTCGTGTTAGCTCATAACGGGCAACAACTGATCTCACTTCATGGGACCCAATACTGAAAATGATAAATCAAGACTATTTGCAGGCTGTATGATTGGGCCACTACGGATAGTCCTGGTATACAAGGAAAAAACATCTGGAGCTGGTGAGGAGGACATGAGCACACTGACAGCTAAGCTCTTAAACAAGGAATTCTGGAAAAAACATAAGCCTAAACGAGCATCATAGTTTTGGTGAAGAGTTATGATTCTGGTCACTTTTCTATTCCCCAGGCAACAGTATACACCTGCTGTCTTCAAAAAGCAATGTACTCGTGGCATAAGAAATTGTATTTGTCCCCTACTCCCTTAACGATCATCATCAAAGATAAGCTTTCTATCTCAAATACCACAGCAAGGCTGCCATTACAGGCAAGAGCTTGACGTCTACAGCATGCACGTACAACCTGCTGCAAAAGGTCAAGCCACAGCCATCAGAGCAAACAAAGCAGCATCCAGATCTCCTCTGTGATGCATGCACATTTCATTCACAAAGATATCTTGCAGACAGACTGACGTTCAGAGATCGACTTTGGCTTCTGGTTGCTGCAGATGAGATCTCTTAGGCCACCTTTAGAAACGTGAGAAGAACAGAGCTCTCTCTGGCACCCTGCACACAATCCCATATCCCACTGGCGAGTTCCTGCTGCAGGCAGGTGCAGTGGAAGCGTGAACATCACCATGGACTGCAAAGCAAAACCCCACTGTCTGTTGAACCTTCTGCACCCAATCCCTATATGAAGTCAGAACACAGGGCAAATAAGCCCTTTGCCCTGAGAACCTTTCCAGCCTAAAGAGAGCCCTTCTTCCTACACTGCTTCCTCTGAACAGGTAGACACCTCCCAGAATTCAACAGTAGGAAACACTTTACCTTTAACAAGCTCCAGCCACTCTAACCAGATTGTCAATAAACAGAGCATATTGCACAGATGGACTAATAACGCAACCCTAATTCAATTGCCTAGAACCATCTTCTGTGCACACTCTATTAAAAGCAGCCACTCGGCTTGAAGCAGCTTAGAAACCAGGACAGGGTCCCCTTCTGAAGGAGAGAGGGAAGTGCTGACTGACGAGCTAGCAGCTGGGAGCCCGCTCTCTCTCTGCAGCACATTTACAAGTTGCCTGCACCCTTAGGCCTGCATGCAGTTGCCTGCAGTCACCTCACTAGTGAAAACAGCTCATCCAAATCTGAGAATGCTAGAATATTCAGAGTTGAAAGGAACCCACAAGGATCATCGAGTCCAGTGCCTGGCACCACAAAGCACCACCCAAAATTAAAGCCCTATGTCTGAGAGCGTTGTTGTTCTCCTTGCTGTCTCTCCAAGTACCCCATACGGAAGAATGAGGGCTCTAAAAAGAAGGGGGGTCCTGGAATCATGGTCAGGTCACTGCGTGACTCTGGTCTCTAGCTTATGGGTAACTTCCAGATTGATTTTCTTATGCTTCATTTCTCTCAGCACACATTTCGCTAGCCAGGCAGTGGTCCGAGCAAGGTTTGGCTATGGGAAAGAGAAATCCAAATCCACTGGTATTATTTTCAAAGTTTGCTCTATCTCTTTTTAAGTCAGGCTGCTAGAAGCCATGGGCTGATGCATAACAAGGGATTATCTTTCACAGGCAGTACCTTTGAAGTGCACGAGATTCAAATCAGTTGCAAATAGGGGACCTGAGGCCCATCAGCAGCCGTGCTGCTCGGGGCCAGGAAAGTCCAAAGAGCTGGCTCATCCCTCCATCTGCACTCCAGATCGAAGGGATGTAAAGCAGGCCACGCTGAGCCTGCCTTGCTATCCATCCGCCACTGCTCTGTCTGCCCTGGATTCAAGGTGGGAGCTAAACAGCACCTTATACCAAGTGGGACTACAGCAGACGTGCATGGAGAGGACTGATTAGAAAATGAATTTTAGAAGAGCTTTTATGTCATTTTCTGCTCTTATTTCCGGCCCTGCTGTGAGAGCGTCCCAGAGTCTCTTTGCTCCTTCACCGAGGAATATATTTATGCAGAACCATGACAATTCTTACTTTTCCCTTAATCTCCTTTCACTAACTGTCCAACGGGCAACCCGGTCCACCCTCTTTGAGTATCTTCTCCTCCTCTCCCTGCTCGTGAACGGTATTAGTATGCCTGGGAGAACCTAGAGCTGCTGAGACCCCCTTTGAAGTTAATGTGACTGGATGGCCCGCTGCGGCCAGCTGTGACCAGCTCGTACCCTGCTCCTGACAGAAAGCTCTCTCCAGCCCACAGCTTAGTGGGATTAGCTACCCTACCTCATTTTTAATATATCATTCAGTTGTGTACTACCCTAGGGCAAAGCTTACTGCACATTTCCATGGATGTCATTTGAGGGAAAGACTTGGATTTTTGCCGCAGTTGTCTTCTTCTCTGACATTTCGACAAGCAGCCGGACAGAACTACTTGGGAACTTGCATCAGTGTTTGCACTTTGAAAAGTTCTTCTGCAACAGCCACCCACGGGAGAAAAGGCCAGAGGATGAGTAACTAAGCATGAAGAGATTTTTATGTTAATGCAGCCATGCCCATGTGCTTCTTAAGCAGTATGTTTAGGAAAAAAAAATAAAAAGAGGCTGTGCATTTATAACCAGATCTTTTGAGAAAGCAGCTGCAATAGCAATGGAAAACTCAGTTTAGTCAAAAAACACATTGTGACGAATAATAAAAAATTAGTTGAATCCAGAGCCTGCAATAGTAACAAGCTCAATATGCCCAGCTAGAGCTAATCATAACGTACACAGAGAGGCTCCTGAAGTCCTGCCAGCCCCTTCCAAACACTACATTCCCTGTTTTAAATGACTGGGCTCTCTAAATACTAGCCCAGTGCTGACCAATAGCGCATCCAGTGACATCCAGGCCTGAACTCCTACTCCCTTTTTTATCACAGAAAATAGGTAAAAGTGTAACTTCAAAAAACAGGCAGTATGAAAGGAGAAAACATACAGCATGTTCTAGGCAGAGTTTTCCCAACTTGTTTCACCTAAGATCCATTTAAAATCTGAAATCCAGCACAGTAACTCATTACAATACTTACAGGCCTCAAAATGGTTAAAAATGAACCGATAGAGATGTCTGATAGTCAGAAATTTAGCTGACTTATCTTGCATGCAGATAATGAGCTAAGAAAAAAAAATATTGTTGCAGAAAGGAAAAATGTCTATCAAAGTCCAAGTATGCTAATTATCAAGAATTTAATGGAAACCCACTTCCTGACAAATTGCACGTTGAGAAATGAGACAGCTGAATATTTTAATACCAGATCTCCCTGAGGCAGAAAAAAAAAAGAGAGAATTCAAGAATAAAAGGAAAACAAAAGAAAATTTTTTTAAAAAAAGGAAAAGACTGTTTGCTTCCTCAAAAAATAAAAATCTCAATAGAGAAGCAAACTCTTTTAATATGAGGTTTGGGGAAATAAGGTGATATAGCTATTCATCTTGAGAATTGCTGGCAATGCTTCTAGCAGAGACCTGCAGTCAGGTCCATCTTTCTATAAAAACCTAATTAAATAGTTGTCATTCATGCAAGGGGGACAGAATGGTCAAAGGGACACAACAGACACCATGAGAAGCTGGCTTGGGCAGCTGACAAGTGCTCCACTGAGGCAAGTCTGAAGTGGAAGCCTGAACACGAGGAAAGTGATTAGAGAGAGTGCTGCCTTCTCCTTGCTCCATGTCGTGTTGACGGTGCAGGTCACTATGATTTAACTTGCTGCCAGAGAACACATCGAGGCTAGCTCTCCTTTTATTCATTTCTTCTAGTGCTATGAAAAGTCTGAAAGAAAGGGCATTTGGTTGTGCTCCGAAAAATCCTGGGTGAGTTCTTTGGAAAAGTGGGCTGATCAGGCTTCTGCACTCCCAGCCACAGATCACCTTGGAGCTCTGCAAGAAGAGAAGCAGCCAGCTGAATTAATGCGAGGAATTAGCTGTCATCATAGCAATATTTCTGAATACAATAACCACCGGCTAAGTCTGCAAAGCTACACTCAGAACATGTTCACTAAGTTTTAAACAGAAGCTAACTTTGAAAGGGAACAAAAAAATCACCCTCATTTGCTAAATTGTCACTTGGTCATTGCGAAGTTTTGCAATGATTCTGTGACTATGAAACCCACAAACACGCAGTGTTAAAAGCTCCCAGGTGCTGTGGCTTGGACAGCTGCTCAGGAACTGCAGAGAAGCCTTGTGTGTAACATCAAGCTCTTCACGAAGCAGCAAGCAACATCTAGAAGTCTTCAACTAACAAATCTTATTCCCGTTATCCCTATACACAAAGTATAATTTGCAGGAGGAACCATCAACAACCAGAAAAACTTTCTGTTCAGTCAGCCAGTTTGAAACCAGCTTTTAATGGTTCCTTTCCATATGTAAGGATGCAACTGCCCCACACTTCATGATATATACTCAAGTGAAAGCAGGGAGTTCTTGGTCTGAGGGGTTGAATGAGAGGGCCGTAAACGTGGAGAATTAAAGTGGGGCCTGCGAATGTCCTCAGAAGCAACTGGCCTGGAATATAAGACACCAGAGAGCAAAAACACCAGCAGCAGATAAGGGAGAGCCATTAAGACGAGTACGTCTCAGTCACAAACATCTCCAGCTGGCTCCCAGAATTAAGCAGAGGATTTAATTGGCACTATAGAAACAACTGCATTAATTCCACTTTTCAAGGACAGTGATAAACCTTTGATTCCTCAAATAGCAAACGTATTAGGCAGAATATCTGGCTCCTTCCAGTGGAAGTGAGGACTGTGAATGCAGAATAACTGAAGTGCTATATGTGCCAAGGAAAGAGGAAAGACTCCTGTTTCAGAGTAGCTCATTCTCAAGCTTAGATAGGCTCCTTTTTCTTGCTGTTACTTTTTTCCTTCAGTTGGTGCATGCACAGCCTGCTCCTCTTCTCCCTCTCCATGCCAGCAGCCAGCACCCAGGGACATGCCATCTGCACAGCTGCTGGGCTGCTGGACACTTAGAGCTGGATGGTGCAGAGGGCTTGTTTTCCTCTTCCAAAGGCTGCAGGAAATCTCTGAGATGCCAGCAATTTCTGTGACTTACACTAGCAGCGCTAGAGTAACTAAGAACTTGCTGTCAAACCAAACAAATAGAACAGTTTCCTGAAGACTGGTGACAGAATTTGAACAGCACTGAATGCAGTCAGTACACAGAAAAACAAAACAAAACAAAAAAAACCACCAAACAACAAGAAAACAAACAGCAGTTTCTAAACCTTAAATTCCGTTGGACTCAGGTATGTGAGGAAACAGACATAACATTATACAAGAAAATTGACAAAGAAAGAAAAGATGTGAGAATCCAGCTGAAACTGCAGAGATGTGTGTTGGAGCTATACTGTATGCACTGAAGCCCAGCCACTGCATGAGGCTTCAACAGCTCAGCCTTTCTGAAAAGAGACCCAGGACCTCTGGCAATCACAAGATGTCTAAGAAGACCTCAGGATCAAGTTAAATTTAGGGTGGTGGTTTGCTTGTCAGGAGGAATCCAGAACAGTAACGTCAGAGTTCTGGCAAGGCCCTTGCAGCTGGAGCCTTGGGCACATATCCCACCACAGCACCAAGACTCCTGGTGGTAGAGCAGTGCTTAAAGCTGAAACAGTATCTACTACAGTCAGGTGCTTTGCAACATCAGTGCAACAGTAATGAGATTTCAGTCCTCTTTGCTGCAACACATTTAAATATAGAAGGCACGAGAAGTTCTTCAGGGGCACAGCTCTTGCTCAGAATGGCAGGGACAGCGCGTGCATGGGGACGAGCAAATCTCATTTTGGATTGTATGTGACAATTTCTCACTCAAAACCTTACTAGTTTGCAAAGTGTCTGGAAAGACCAGTGTTTCAAGAGACAGTGGCTTCCCTTGCAGTTCACAGCATTACTCTCAGACCGCTAAAATGTCTATCATTTCTTCCAGGGGCCCTCATGCAGAATGCCAACTAGCATCAATCCAGCCCCACATTTCTGCTCCTCCTTTGAGATACTCTGAAGGAGTCCCCACCTTGGAAACAAGAGTCTAGAAAGAAAGAGCTGGCTCTAAATGTGGCATACAGTGCAAACATGGACAGACTCACATGTGCTTGCGTTCCCATGAAAGGCTTTAGCTGGGGTGCAGGACAGTCTTGTGGTCAGTGGAGATTTGCAGGAGGATGAAACACTGATCAGTGCATTGCTATCAACAGAGCTGATGTATTGCCTTTTAATATTGCGCTGAACTGGACCATGGATGCATTAAAGTGGCAGAGTGGATGCTCAAGAAGACAGGACTATAGGTGCTCTTTCAGTATATAAACACCTCAGAGCCCACGAGAGGGTAGGCTTTGCCCTTACCAGAGAAACAGATGGCTCCTCTCCATTCAAATATTCTCCTCTTCATCCCCAGTGCAGTCTCTGTCTCCCCACAGGCCACGCATATCAGAATAAACCTTCTGCCTTTTCAGTAGCCAAGAAAGATGGTTTTACTTTCATCTTTCCGCATGAATTCCAAAGGGAGCCAGGCAAAAAGGAGGTGTGGGAAGGCAACGTTTTGACAGTGTGCAATAATGAAAAAATGACAGAAGCCACAGACAGAGGAACAAATAAGTCTCCCTGCTTCCCATGCACAATGATAGATAAAAGAGAATGGATGAAGGATCAAGCAGCAAGCAGGCTGCATGCAGAACAGACAGTGCGCAGCCTTTTTCCACTGGGACCACAAAGTCTGATGGGCATGTAAGCAGTTGCTACGCCACTCCCATGTTTTTCCTGAGTGCCTAGCTAGAACAGATGAGGACAACTGGACCTTTCCTGATGTCATTCTAAAGGCTAGTAGCTAATCTTAAAATGTCTACACCGTCACAAACACTTCATTTAGGGCAGTTGAACAATGTTCTGGAGAATAGGATCCCCCTGACTTCCTCACAAAGCGCATCATTAATTAAGGATCTTCAGCCCTCCAGACTATACTTGCAAAGAGGACAGGTGATTTTGCTTCAGGGAAGCACTCAGCACAGCGACCCACTAAACATACTTGGTACTTGGCCAGAACAGACTATGCAGCAGACTCAGAACCTATAAATGGAGTGAGATCTCCAAAGAGTTTGGGAGCGGCAGAGGTAAATCCTAGCATACATCAGCTGAGACTCATTGCTCCTTTTACTTTTCACAACTATCCAGCAGAGATTGCATAAAATAGCAGAGAAGGGGTCCAGTCCAGTTCCCAGGAGATGGCATCCACATCTTACAACTCTGTATCTCGTGCAGCCATTCAACATTCGAGTTTCTAGCCGACATTTCAGCAGAAATGCTAAGAAGGATGAAAGCGGACTACTCTTTCTCCCGCAGAAAGAAAACCATCACTGAGCAGAGAAGACATGAGAATGTAGGGATGATACAGGTGCACAGCTGCTGTCAGTACTGTGCCACTACATTTTTTTTTTGTGAGTCACTTCCTTCTCTCTCAAAACACGATGGAAATAAGCTTTCAGGACTGACAAGAGATTGCATGAGAATTAATTTTCCTACCAGCAATTGCTCATTCATTCTTAACCCAGTTAACCAATTGTTCTTCGGAAGCTCCTCTCCAGTGCTACAAGTCACCCCTCCTTCCAGATCTGTTGTGCTTTGAGCCCTTCCCCTTTTCTTGCCCTCCCACTCTTCTTCTGAGAGCATTATCACTATTCTCTCCTCCAGTGCTTGCAAACTTCAACTTCTCCAACCTGCTTCCGCCTTGTCTTTCATTCCGTATTCGCATTGCCACCAGCCCTTTTCTTCTTCCTGATGGAAACAGTGTCCTAGCCAGAGCATTCTGTCTCTATTTTCTGAAGCCTCGTGGGAAAGATGGGATCGTTACTTGCCAGGACACGTGCCCAAATCCATCATTATGCAAGTCAGTGCTGGAGCCATTTTGCTTCAATTTGCTTTTCTTCGGGGCCCAAGGATCTGCTCATTCATTATACTAAATGAGGTGGTTTCCCAGCTTGAAAGTGCATTTTTAAAAGTCTTATTCTGCTTAATGATTCTTTTTGTTAATTTTAAATAGATTTTCAGAAAAAATCTTTCTGCTGGTAAAGGACCCACAGCGTGGAAAACATGGTTGGAGCTTTTGCTCCACGCAATGCATTCTTAATGATTTGAATATTTATTTGGAGGAACTTCACTCTCTGTAGGTGAGATATATTTCATGCTCCTGATTAACACAGAACTCAGCTTCACTCGGCACAGGAACTGTGCTAAGCTTTTCCTCACAAGAAGTGATGAATTAGAGATGATGCGTAGAGCATGAGAGTGCCTGAAATTCAATATCATACTAACACCGCTTTGCAACTGGTATCACAGGTGACAGGTCTATTGCTCAAGATCTTGTTGTGAGGGAAATATCACCTCAGAGAACGCTTCTTAAAGGTCAACAGCTGCGAGCGTGTTCAGTCTGACGATGTGCGCTGATAGGGCACAGATGTCCAGGCAGTCAGCCTGCCAACATGGGCAGAATTCCACCCACAAGCATCAGCTCCTATAGGAGAAGGTGCCATCCCCTGCCTTTCCTTACAGCCAACTACCACCATCCACAAATCTTCTAACTGCACAGCTAACTGTCTAACCCAGCTCCTGAGCACACCATGGTGCAAAGCAAAGAGATGAGCCAAGAAGCCAGTAGCATGCTGAGGAGAGGACTCCCAGCAGCAGTAGGGACCTCTCAGAGTTGACAGGGTTTGTTCCAATCAATTCTGTTGTTGTTCAGCCACCCCTTGTACAGACCAAATGCAGGGGTTGCAATGGCATGCCAGAAGCCAGCTCACAAGACCAAAGGGGCTCAATGGAGCCACTCGCCCAGGGATGCATTCTAAAAGGAAGCAAGGTTCATAGGAAAGTTAATTAACTGCAGGAGCAATGCAACTTCCTTTGTATTATTCAGCCCCTTCAGAAGTGTGCGTGCTGCACACTCCATTCTAGAGGGACAAAATACACTAACTGTTGTGACACTAATTGCTGCACATACAGAAGGCAGTATTGGAGAGCACTTTTCTTCTCTTTGCTAGCAGAATTGAATGTTACTAACAGTTCAGCCACCTAAGAATAGATTCTGAACTGGAAAAACATAGACTCATAGAATCATTTGAGCTGGAAGGGACATTTAAAGGCCATCCAATCCAACTCCCCTGCAATGAACAGGGACACCTATAGCTAGATCAGGGTGCTCAGAGCCCCGTCCAGCTTGACCATGAATGTCTCCGAGGACAGGGCTTCCACCACCTCTCTGGGCAACCTGTTCCAGTGCCTCGCCACCCTTATTGAACAAAACTTCTTCCTTATTATCCAAACTAAACCTCCCCTCTTTTAGCTTGAAACCTTTTCCCCTTGTTCTTTCACAACAGACCCTGCTAAAGAGTCTGTCCCCTTCTTTCTTCTAGCCCCCCTCTAGATACTGAAAGACTGCTATCAGGTCACCATGTTGCAGGAAGACGACCTGCATGTTGAGGGATTTCTGTCATGATTAGCCTAATTTTTCTCCTCTGATTCCTTCTTGCATTCACTTGATAGGTTTCATCTTAGGACACAGACAAGCTCTTTGGACCAGACACCGTGCCTTGCCATGAGTGTGCAAAGCACCTACCCCAACTGCCTGCTGATCTTATTGGAGCCTCCAGGCTCCAATATCTACCTGATATAAGTGGGAAAAAAAAAAATCATAAAAGCTGGACACATCTCTAATAAGATCACACCCAGTCAGGAAGCAACATACATCCAGAATACAAAGACAATGGTGCCAAGATAATTCCCCACTTCCATCACAGCTCAACACAAGTCATCCCCTAAGGGGATGAGGAGCTGTGAAGTCTTTGGTAATCAATATGTTACAATTGCTTAAAAGCTCAGGAACTGCTGTAATCAGAATAAAGCACTAAGTATAAGAAAGGGGACTATTGAGTGACACTGAAATTACACACTGCAGACACAGTATTTTAAACAATTAATATGCAATATTTGTTAAAAGGTACGTTCAGTGAGCATTTGTCTCTGCTGAACATTCATATGAAATTGCAGAAAATATTTGTAGTCCTTTAGATTTTCAATGGGAGGCTTATAGATGAAATTCTCTCTTGGCCAGATAATTTCATCCTTGGACTAACAAGTGCTCAGCTCAGTTTTCAAGGTCTGTACTTTCTACAAGCATTGTCTGCTTTTATATATGAAACTGTAGGGAAAAGTAAATTGTTTACTCTTCCTTTCAAAGGGGATTGCATTTTAGAAATGGTTCAAGTATAAGAGCGCACTAAGGAGCACTGCACCAAGTTACCTCATTGAAATTGCACTGCTGACAATATTCCCGAGGAGCTTTCTCCACTTGCCTACAATTTGCACCCTAAAACCATACCGTCTGGATTTCCTATTGATTGCTTCTGATAGCGATGCTAAGCACATGAGCTAAGCTGCAATAGTTGGTTAATTTCATTACGCCTGGGTACTGAAAAGCCCCGAAGACATCTAAAGTGGACTTCAATATTTTTGTTTAACAATTTGCATCCCTTACTGTCTCTCTTAATGTGTTTGTGCCTGTTTAATCTTCTGTAAACTCTTATCTCTGTCCTTCTGATGTACACAAAGTACATTTGAGGAGGGCTGCAAACAGAAATGGGAATTCTTGGTAAACAAAACTTGACATATCCCTTGAAGGAAACATGTTTATTGCCCACGCTGTGCTCCGAGCGCAACATACCATATATTGAGCAAGCAGGGGTTTGCAGTGCAGACACCAAGCCACACTACAGCAAAAGCCCCACATTAAAGTCCGCCTCCAGCAACCCTTTATTATTGCATGATACACCTCCGAAAAATACTGATGCAAAAGATGTTATTAGTTTTGCCACACACTCGGTTTTTCAAAGTCAATTCTATTGTCTAAGCAAAACCAGGCACGTTTCTGGCTGTTGTCATGTGAATTTTCACTTCATGGAATAAGGGGAAAGAAAATCATTTTGTTACTTTGATGAAGACGCCTTGTACATTTTGACAAACTCAAGTCCCTCCAGGGTGCTTACTGGCCATGAAGCTCTTTCATATCTCATTCATTATCAGAGAGAGACAGGAAAATACTTCCTCATTTCTCTTGCGTATGAGTAAATTAGTGAAAACCACAGAGACCCGGTTTCATTAAAAGTGATGGAGTGAGACTGGCTGCAGCCGCTGCACAGTGGGGACCAGGCTGAGCTGACTCAGTGCCGTCTGCCTGGCGAATTCAGGAGAAAAGATGAGCTGGAAATTTCTCTGTTGAAGCACTAACTGCTTACTGCAGCCAAATTCCAAGACAGCTTGATGCTAAACTCAAAAGTTAGTGAACATCTCTTCTTCCTCAGCTCCATTACTCCATAGATTTTAGATGTCCATATGCCAGACCTGCATTTCCCTGCTAGTTTCAAACCGCTGCTATTACCATCACCAACTGTTACACCTTCTACCAAGTGACAGCCAGTGGGTAGTATGTCTGGAGAACTTTTCCTCGGGATTTTGTCAGGGGGAAAAAGCCCTGACTAACTTCAAGCACAGCTCTCTCATATGATGAGGCAAGGAAGGGGAAGTGGGAAGAGTCATTTGGACACCAGCTAAGTCAAAACCATATAATTCCACTGAAAACTTGTCTAAGAACTCATGTTTCTCCTGAGACTTTTCTTGCCGCTGTGCTGCTGTGATAACTAGCATAAGAAGAAACAAGAGTGACGATGCTGGCAGAGGACGCCATCTCCTCTGTGTGCTGCCTGCAAAGGTTTAGTGCAAAGCGGTGGTCACTGGGGGTGCTCACACAGCAGGATAATGCAGGTGGCTGGCATCAGACAAAACTTTTGGTTACATGGGAATGCCCTGAAATTCACATGGAGAATAATCAGTTCAGTTGAGAGGCAAAGTGTCAAGGGAGAAAGAGCACTTAGGATCCCACAAGCCTACATCGCAACATCCCCACACCTGCAGACAGCATGATGCATACCAGCCCCACCGCCACATTCAGCCCGCAGTCAGGCTTTATGCCCTCTGCCAGTATTAACTGATTATCTTTAAGGGAAGCCCAGCTCCACTGACAGAGGGACCGCTATCTGCAACTTAGGCCTCTCAATTTCTACACACAGCATGCTCCCTACCTATGTTATGTTTGACTCAATCTACTGCTCCAAGTCCCTCCGTTTTATATTTTTTTTCTTCTCAACCTCTGCTGACCTCAAAGATGGCAAAAAGAGCCACCTCTAATCAAAATCAAGCCTATTTTATTAAAGTCCACACGGCTCAGCTGGTCAGAAGATCCCCAACCAGGTGGCAGAACCCTGTTTGGATGACTTAACACAACTGACTTCTAGCCCTACTTAGCTCAAATTTCCAGAAAATCTGTGTTCCTACCGAGCGTGATAATACACTGCACATGCTCCTTTTCCAATGTTTTCTCTCAGAGAATGCTCTCATCTTTTTGTGAGCTATTCTCCTGCAATATAGAGCACTATTACCCCGTAAAGCTCACTGACTCAGGAGTTAGGGGCATTTCACAAATTACTGGATCAGCTACATGAAAATGTGAGATTTTGGGACATCCAGCACACAACACTCATCTAGGTTCTGTTACCAGTGTATCACGTATTATTCTGCTGGACTCCTGTCTGCAGGAAACAGGCAATAGCATGCATGTTAAGCTGCATGCAAATTCAATCCTTGGTGCTCACCCTGTCTTTTTACACAGCTTAGCGATCAGATGGCTGCCCTCTGAGGTGAAAGGGTAACAAAACACAACCTGATGAACTGTCTTGCTACTACTTGGCACCACAAGGGAGGAGGCAGTACTTTTTTCCATCTATAATGGAAAAATGAACATTCTGTAGCAGGAATGATGCTCCTGTGAAAGTAATTCAAATTAGTCCAAGATGATTGGTAAGATAACAGTACTGCATGGTCGACACACAAGTGGGTTTGATAGGATGGGAAGAGGAGAACAGTTGCTCTCCAGCAAGATGCCTTGTGCAAGCTGCTAACAAAGCACTACACCAGCAGATATGTCATCTCAAACTCCAGATACTCAAAACCATGAGGGCTGAAGAAGCTTATTAATGAGTTGCTTCAAAAGCTATTGGCAGAGGCAGACGTAGGCTACTGGTCAGCACTGGGGCTTTCTCTGAGCATGCTGTGGGGGTCCCACAGTGCAGACAGAAGAGTGCAGGATGTGCAAAGTACATGTGTGTATATGTGGATACATGCAGCTCACAACATCTCCACAATTGGGACCATGCAATGCTGCACAGCTCACAGAGACGCTATGAAACACAATATCCTACTATGAAATACATTACTTTGAGCTCCACAACCCCAAAACTGCCTTTATTTCATAGCCTATTGCCAGTGTTCTCAGTGCAGAAAGTTAGTCCGTGTGAGTTATTCTCTCATCAGTACCCAGGAGATATATAGGCTGCACTTACATTTCATGTTTGGAAAGAAATACTAATGCTATGCTGTACTGCAACCCTTCACCATTAGCAAAAGCAGTTTTGTCGAATAGTGTTGTCATAAAACAGCTGCTATGTTCCTCTTGAGAGGCAGCTATACCTCAGCAGTGGGAAACGTGGCTCCTACGCAGGCAGCAAGGCTGTGCCATGCTCTGAAGCGCGGCGGTGTTCTTCTGCAGCAGCTCTAGGGCAAGGTGGAGCTGATACGGTGATTCAAGGCAAGACCCCATGGGGAAATGCAGATGTATTTCTGGCAAAAGTGTGACTAATACCTTCCTCAGAGCCTGCTGACAAACAGAAAAGGGAGTGCAGAGCTGGGCCCACAGCTGTCCCCCGGCCCAAAGACGATCACCTCTGTATGACAGAAAGGCACCTGCATTTCATGGGGGGAAGCCATGCACCCAACTGACCTCGTCCATCTGCAAATCAAGTACGAAGCAGGCAGGGAAAGAGAGGAAAAAGGGGAACATGAGAACAAGCCTTTGAAATACTCAGGCAGTTCTTTTTCGCATGAGAGAGATGGTACAAGATGTCTTTTTGCCCTTTTTGCTCCCATTACAAAGGAAAAAACTAAAAGCCAAACATGGTTTGAAGCAGCTGTATTCACAACCATGCCTCACCTCCACTAGAACCCCCAGAGATGTTGCCATAAGTGTAGTGATGGCAGAGGCCTCTGAGCTGCTGCTGGAAGACTATTTAACCACCCAACAAGGACTCAGCTCTCTACTTCTATGCTTTTGCTGGCTTACATTAGATACACATGCAGGGTAATTCTGCTTCACAGGTAAGGTTTGCACTTGAAACTTCTGCCTTATTTACTAATTTGAAGTGCTTTAGATGGAGATTTGGATGAGAACAGCGAGCCTGTAAGAAATCCTTCATACACCTTTCATCTTTCTTTGTTAAAGCGGAACGTTTAACAGAGTAGTACAGCATGTGAAGGAGGAAATCTTCTGTTTGCCAATTCATACAATTGACCCATTCCATCTTGTAGGTTTCCAACCCTCCAGCACTTCGGCTTATGCACAATGCGCACAAACAGAAGATGATCTCAAGTCCAGCATGAAAGATATACAGTCTGTGGCCTATTTACTCCAGATGCACTCCTGAGGCATCCTCACAGCTGTGGGCAATGCAGCTTTTTAAATCCTCTGGTCAACAACAAAGACTATGACTGCCAAGAAAAACATAATTCAGCCTTAACCCAAACTCAGCGACTTCATATTAAACATTTATAAAGAAAAAAAAAAAACACCAACAATTACAGAGAAACTCTTGAGAACACAAGTTCCCAAGCTAAATCTAAGTGTAATCTGTCCCTGGCTAGTTACCTTCTTTCTTTCAGAAGGAAAGAAGTACACCCCAATTAAAACTTCTTTCAGCCTACAACTGTAACCGTGGCACTGTTACCAAAAGGCATCTGGTTTCAGCAAGCTTCCCAGCTGTTGGCTCCTTCTGCATCAGTTGGGATGCAGAGAGTTTCCCTTTCCTGCAAAAATTTACATAAGATTGCATGCTGGCACTACCAGGGTTAAACCAAAAGATTTCTTTAATTCCAGCTATGTTTTCACCCCAGCTTCAATACTTCCACTATGAGAACTGAATATATAAATTCATTTCTGGGAGAGCAGAAGGATAGAGCGTTTGCAACACGCAGTCAGACAGACTTCAGATGGGGGTAGATCTCCGTGAAAGGATGCAAAGTCTCCACTTTAACAAGCCAAATCATTTCACTGTGAGCACTGAAGACAGAACAAAGTGGTCACTGTATGACCAAGACTATACAAGATTGCTTTATTCCTGTTTGTGTTGAGGTAGGCACTTGTTTAAAACCACTACCTCAAATATTTCAAAAGCACAGTGACCTCACCTAGCCAGTTGGAGTCAGACTGTGGAAAACTCATTCACAATTATCTTGACAGTCTTCCAAACACAAATCAATCTGGGATGAACAAAGGGAACAGTGATCCTTCTTCCCCCCCTTCCTGCACCTGATTCCGCTCCCTGGTATTTTCAGATCAACCCCTTTACAATCTCAGTCCCTCCTTCTCTACAAGGATCTTTGTACCAATGCATAAAGCATGACTGCCTGGTCAGAAGCAAAGCCACCAGCTTCCCATTTGCAGGATCCAGACAACATTACCAACTGTCTACCTGTTTGTCCACTGGCTTCCGCGCAATGGCTTGTTTACTGTCCCTCCTCAAGTGCTGGTGAGCCAAGGAAAACGTCCTTATTGCAGCCCTGCTGCAGCATTAGCCTTTCGCCTGCGGCTGACAATTCCTGTAACCACAGTCACTTTTCTGTTATGGCTGTGATGAAGCATGGTGTTGTCATCAAAGCTCAAAGACCCACAGACTCACCCCAAGCCTTGTGCATCAGCCTCGCCCAGTGCCTTGGGACTATAAGCAAACTATCCCTGAAGTAACAGTAATAAGAATTAAAACTGTTTATTTCTGTTCAAGCTCATAACAGACATTTTCCAATCGAAGCAGCTAAAAACAGTATGTTCTTGTCTACTAAAGGCCTTATCTAATCTAACACTTTCCTCAATTAAGCAGTGCAAATCCCTCTCTAGGCATTCTTTTTTCAGCCCGAGAGCTGGTTTTGATTTGACCTGAATTCAGTAAGAATTAAAGCGTGCCTTTGTATATGAATCCAGGAGGGAGTTCAGGGATGAAGAACTGACCACATGCAAGAAGCTGGGGAGAAGACAGATGGGGACAAGCAATTTGGACAACATGGTAAGCATACAGAGATAAATAACTCTGCATTGTTATGCAGGAACGTCTCTGGTTATGGCAGGAAAGACAATGCAGAAAACTGCACATATGTATTTACTCTTCACAGTTGGCAGCGGATGGCAATGAGTTGAGAATAAAGCAGAAGAAAACCCTGAAAGCTTAGACCCAGCTCAGGGAAAGTCTTAAGAGAAAGAGACCAGGGCAAGAACAGTCATGCCCAGTGGTTAGGATAAATGTCTGCAACTGGATGTAGAACAAGGACAAGAATTGAACTAGAAAGTGAGGTCAGAAGTCAGAATACAAGCTCAGAGACCGAAGATTTAGAACAATAGCTAGAAGCTCAGCTATTAACCTGAGGAGCAACCCAGAGTTCAGTCTTCATTAGTCACTGCAGCCAATCACCCCAGATGCCCACCCACAGCCACCACCTTCAACTTAAGGGCTTGCTAATCTTTTAACTGCTTCAAGTCCCACGTGGGGGACAATTAGTTGTAAGGCTGGCAACACCGGTCATTGTTCAAAAGTCAAAAATAATTCATTTATTTCATGGGGAAGGAAGGAGAGTGGTATGATGGACGTGTTATATTTGGCTTCGTAAGAAACTTGGTGCAGTTGTTTTATCACGTTTATTTTTCTCAGGCAATGGCTACAGATGCCAATCTTCCAATCTTCCAGAGAGTGGGTGCAGCTAGAAAAGAACAACATGTTACTTGATTTGTCAGCACACCCTACATGGGCAACTAATGGGTACCTCTGAGTTTTGAAAAACTTAACGGAGAAGAATGTAATTTTTTATGGTTTTTTTTAAAAAGAGGGAGGTGGAGGGGGTGTAATAGATTTGGAAGGCACACTTGTCTTCAGGGAAGCATGAAGACTGAGCTGTCAACAGGCACGACTTCAAGAGGCTGCATGCAGAAGGACTGGTGCTCCTACAAGCTTTGAGGGCACGTGAGTGGAGGCGGCTGACTCGGCAGCTGAGCAAGACTGTTCTGCAGCTCCAACGAAAGTCTTGTTCTTGGAGTGAGACATGTTTTTGTGATGCGGTCGCTCCCTGAAAATGCAATTACACTGGCCCCTATTAGGTATGCCTCAGTGGCAAACCAGCTTGGCAATATACTCTATCTGTGAGTACTCTCATCGGAAGAGTGAGCCTCCAGCAGCAAAAACAATCAAAAAGCAGGCAGGAGCAAGGCTAATCCACTTAAGTGAGACTAAAACATCCTTTATTATTAATAATGATAAAAAACAGGCTTAACTAGTGATGCTAGAAATTATCTGGCGGTCAAGCAAAGCACACGCTGCACAGCTACTGAGTGTAACCAGACTTGTGGGGAAGGAGAGATGGGAGAGGAGAAAGGGGGTGCTGGAGTCTTGGAAAGAAGCAATTAGCTATCAGCTCTGAGTCTCTCATGGCTTTTCATTGGCTTCACCCCATCAACTCAGAAATCAAAGAGCTTCGAGCATCAGGCATTTGCGTCTGCTCCATCTTCATCACTGCCAGACACAGCCTCGCGATTAGAAGAATGGAGAAATAAGGAGCTTACAGATTCACTTTCCCCAGTTGATACGGTGACTCACTGCACGGAGGTATCGATCCACAGGTCTGGCCTCTGCCGATAACTACACGCCACAGGGGTTAATTCAACTCCCCACCACCTGGCGCTGCCTCAGACGCTTTGCAGAGAACAGTTATAAATTATATAGCCCTCCAAAGACAGAAAGCAGGAGAGTATTCTTCCAGCACATTTCCTTTGTTACCCATCCTCCCGCAACTGGACTTGTTCTGCTGCTTCCAAGTCTCATTTGTTTTCTTCCTGAAATTACATTGCAGTCACCTATTCAAGAACAAACAGCCCAGAGGACACTGAAAATTGGAGTCAAAGAAAGGAAAAGAGTAAAAGAAAGAAGAAAAGAAGAGCATCCTCCCAAAGCAGTGTTATTTTATATACTATACCAATGCGCAGACATGCACGCATGTGCATGCATACAGACATCGGAAGGCAATTTCTACAAGGAAGTTGTAAGCACACGGACAACTAATCTTCATCTTAGAGAAAAGCTGGTGATTCTAGAGATCGCAGTATCAAGCCCTTGTGAGGGCATAACAGAGATAATTGGAAGGATTGAGACAGGTTTTGGTGGAGATAACTCCTCCACCCCAATGCAGTGGCGGTGTACAGCAACAGGGCAATTTGAAAAAAAAAATGACATAAGTCTCCTTATTTAAAAACTCCTTTTCACAGTTCTAACCTGTACCTGGTTTATAGATAACAAGCGTGACCCTGCCTTTAAGTGCAACAGGTAGAGATGAAATTTAGCATTTTCAGTCCTTTCAGGTTTGTTGGTAGTATCAAACAAAGTTCTGAGTTTTACAGCTAGCCATGGTATCATTCAGCAAAATTTCTGGTGAATAAAACCCCTGTGAGCACTGAATTGAAAATGTGACTACTCATTAAAATCCACCCTCTTAAAACATCGAACACTAGATTTACAATCCTGATCCCTCCTAAAATCCCATTTCTTCCATTCACCCTATATACAAGCTACTGCACAAATCCCACCTTTCTCCTTAGTAGTGCAGAACAGAGCAACTGTTACCACCTCCTCTTGGTTGTGGCAAGCTGATTACTAAGTTGATACCTGGGAAGAAAGCTTAATTATGTTCCAAATGGAAACAGAACTTTGGTTGCCTTTTTAAACAAAACAAAACAAAACAAACAACACCTGCACTTAGCCCATTTTTTCCTCTTACTCCTGATGACCATCAAATCCTTAACTGAATCATTGTAATTTTGGTGTTTCTCCAGTTCAGGACAACTTATTCTCCCCCTCCCCTTGGCACTCAGACAAGAGCTCCAGCTTAAAAACCGACAACGAAAACAGGAACTACCACATACCAGTATTGTGAACAAATATTTCTGGCTGGTGAAATACTTGGGTTAGAAGCATTTCAAAGTGGAATTCTATTTGATGCGCTGGCTTAGAAAGACACTGTTAGCCCTGCCACCCAGGCTTAACTCAGGGTCTGGAAATTCCTGTGTTCCTCAGCCAGCGAGGGATCGCTCCTCTCTTTTGTCTCAGACAGCAGTCAATACCAGAAAGTTTAAATCAAGGTGCAAAAACACTCTGCAGCAGATTATTACAGAATTATCTGCACACAGAATAAACTTTCCCCTTCCCTTTATTCCTTTAATTTCAAGTATTGTGCAGTTCTCTTTAGGAGATGAAATTCCTTCTTTACTATCAGAGAAGATTGTTTCAGAAGCACAGGTAACTAACCATGCCTGGCCTGAAAGGGAAACAGAACTTTATCTGATAAAGAGTGACTACTGCTCTCTGGGCTGTGCTGAGCTAATTAAATATGGCTTGGTTCACTTAGGGCGTAGCTGCAATTAGAGGAAACTTAGGAATGGTTAACCAAATTAATTGCAGGTGTAAGTTTAAGGTGCGTTAACTAAGAAACATGGAACCCCGGTGCAGATGTTTTCAGTCAGAATTAAAATGGGGTCTGAGCAAGCTAATGAGAACTCAGAGCAATTTATTTCTCAAGGAGAGTGCTGAAGGAGGCTTACTGAGCTTTAACACATCTGAAATTCAGCTCTGTCATTAACTTGGTTTCACTTAACCAAGTGTTTCTGTGCAGACAGGCCTGAGTGAAGCTCTGTAAGTGCTCAGGCCCTTGTGATTCCACTGGATATAGCACGGGACAAGTGGAGGAGAAACCTCATTCATCTCTGCATCTAATTTTGTCAGATCTTATGCAGGCGCTTGCTTGTTCACAGCTGAGTATTTGTCAGTGGCAGACAGAAAGAGGAGATACATACCTCAGCTTGAGATTTTGGCAATTTTCTGCATACAAGCATGTGTAAGATGCAGCATAACAGCCCTTTCATTTTGTCTCATTCTTTTCCATGATGCTTTTAGAAACCAAAGTAGAACATTTGCGCATTCCGCGATTATAATTTTATTGACAGAAGAAGATATAATAGTTACATCTAATGTATCCCTAAGGGTTGATAATTGGATGTAGATTATACTCTGGAATGGGAGATCTGACTTAAATGCATCTAAATCTCCGAAATAGACTGGAATGCGATGGGCCGGAAGGTAGAGGCGGGAGAATGATGCATCAGGTATGAATATAAAATGCGCTTTCATTTCATCATTTCCAGCAAAATTTAATGGTTGCATTCATCCGCTGTCCTGCCACAGTCTCCTTTCAACAGTATACAGCAAAAGAACACATAAAAGAGGAAACAATGGCTGTGAACAAAACCAGCAGCGCTCAGGCTCCGCAATTTCTATCAGTAGGCAAAAAATACTAACATATGAACTGGAGCTCACTGATGACCACCACTTCCTGAGCCTGGGCCACAAAACAAGACACTGCTCCTCGGGCTATGGAGCATCTCATTAAGCAACAGCCGGAAGTATCGTGGGTCAGACACACTGCTGCTTTTCCTAGCTCAGAGGAAAGCTGCAGAGCACATATATGCGTAAGGACAAGAGACAATTCTACCACCGAATGGTTTGATGCTTAAAGACTAGAGGATGAAGTCAATATGGGTAAAACTAGCGGTGAAAGGAGGAACACAAGTCAAGGAGCACTGCAGTATCATCAGGGTTACAAGGAAAGACCCAGGCCTTGGAATGGGAAGCATTACCTTCCCAGCTGTGCAGGAATGGTTTGATTCAGATCTCAAGTATTCTCACTGGTACTGTGCAGAGAAGATAGCTAAGCTGGCTTTAAGCACTTATTCTGCCTACTGAAAGCTGTGCAGCTGCATTTAACACAAAAGTCCTTATGGGGAAATTCACCTATGCACTGTGCAGAACAAGCATATGCTCATCTGCCAGAATACTGAAAGCAAGCCCGCAGATATCAACACATGTCCAGATGGCAACACATGCTGTGTCTACAGGTGAGTGGCAATGGCTTTTTCATCCCATGCCGCTCCAGGATTTCACACATTTTCTTCTTCCCTCTCTGAATGAAACCACAAGGCTTTTTAAGCTCTTTGGTCCAACAGAGACTGAACAAGACAGACACCATCTAAGAGTGCCAACAAATCACTGGCCAGGACTTTTACCTAGCAAGGGAGAGAAAGAAGCCATCTTGTATATCTCAAGTGAGAATACTGAACATGGAAGGGAGTTTCATGAGTTTTATTTGAAATTCCTTCCAGGAGACAGGATAGTCTTCCCATGAATGTTTCTGTAACACACGCCATTCTCTTTGGCTAAACTGGCACCACTGAAGTATTTAATTTTCTCAAAATATCTTCATGTAGCTCCAGGTATGAAATCCTGGAGATGTCCTGCTGCAGACTCTATTTCACCACCCCTGCCACACTGCTCACGGAACCCTGAGCACCCATCTGAGAAGCAGCCTGCAGCACGTCTAAGAAAAAAAAGGAGTGAGGAGAAGCATGAAGTTTGTGAGAATTATAGAATCATTTAGGTTGGAATAGACCTCTAAGGCCATCAAGTCCAACCATTAACGTACAAATAAATTGATCTAGCAAATAAGACTGCAAAATGATTTGGTTCAGTTCAAGGGATCTAAGAGCGATGCCTGTTTCTTCTATTTCAGCAGAGCATCTATCACCATCCAGCATGTTTGCCTCAAGCCCCACAACCCAATGCATTACAGCACTGTTAAAAGAGGCACTTGTGCTTTGCTGTTCAAAATGTGCATATTTGTAGCATTAGTACAGACAGTTTTAATGGTGATTCCTAGCACACAGATTTGTTTTGCTTTACAGTATAATACTCGGTCCTTTTCAGCCTTCTGCAACTTAGATATCCCTCAAGGCATTTTCTAGGGAGGGTGCAAAATCGTGTAAGAAAGTCTGAGTCTGTGAACAACTGGTTCGTTTTTCTTGGTTGCTTTTAAGAGACCCCTCCAGGGAAGGCAGCGGTCCCCAGGGGCCTGCAGACTGCAGTTCAAAAAGCTTGAGCTAAGCAAAGAGAGATAGGAGCTGAGGTCTGAAGGAAGCATCACCTCAGCTTTGGAGAAACTGAGCAACTTGCACGCGTAATAACAGCATTAGAAAGCTGCTGCCACCTATGGTTAACAACAGCAGGGAGGAAGCTGCCTAATTGGCTCACAGAGTAAGAGAAGGTGAGCCAGAACACTTTCCCAGTTAACACCCACCCACTCCTTATTATCAAAGCAGCTTGCCAACATGCCTACAAGATCACGTTCTACAACAAGAGCAGAGGTTACTCCACAGAAAATGCACAACACCAGAATCAGACCTCAGCCAGCCCATACACATACAGAAAGTTAGCAGCTCCAGTGGGAGATATGCTCAGGCAGCAGGGAACAACCAAACAGCCCCCCCTACTTCAGCATCACTGTAACCAGCTCTGAGCGAGGGAGAGGCCACGCCATGGCTACTCAGGAGCAACAAGAGCATATCAGGACAAGAGAGTAGGAGTAGGCAGCATACAATGTGCCCAGAGCCTCAACTGAGAGTCTAATCAATGCCTCCAAAGACAAAATAATAAAAAATAAAAGCCATCAAAAAGTCCAATCACTTGAATTTGCACTTAAGGGCTGGAATCGTCACAGAAAGGAAATGCAGGTAAAGTACTAAAATGACCAAACTTCAAAATACTGTATTGCATCAAGGGGAAAAAACAACAACATACTTTTCAGAAAGAAGCTGGTAGAAGAAATACAATTGTAAGAGAAGCGATTAGGTGAGAAGTGCTGACTCTGCTCCCAAGCAGCTTCCAGCAGCATTTCTACCCATCCAAACTGCTTTGGCATTTTGAGAGACCTGGGAGAAGAAAAGGCAATTCTTAACAATCACACATACAATAGAAGGCTGGGGTTTTTTTGTTTTTTTTTTTCTTCAAGAAGAAAAGATCAAGAAAAAGGAAAGTGAGAAGAATTCAGGGGAGCCAGTGCTGCTGAAGTGGCAGCTGCTTGCTCACCCTTCTCCTTTGATGGTTTCTCATTAAAGCCCCGCACTGAGCCAGGCACAGCTGCAGCCAGAGGCAGGAGGGCGAGGAGCTGCAGACGAGGCAGCTGCCCAGAGCTCACAGCCACGTCATGCTGCAGCTCCCGGTGCCTACCTGAGCCCAGCCATCTCCAGCACCCATGGCAGGAAGGGCCCTGCGGCACGCACCATTTACTGCTGGATCACTGCTGCTCACTCGGGTCTGTCCATTACACATGACCATATCTCCCACCTGTCACAACAGGGAGGAACCTGGTTTAGGTGCAGCTTAGGCCATGAGGGCATGGCAGACTGAATTTCAGGGCAGGGAGAGGCCACCCTTGGCACCACAAGAAGGCATTCACCACCCAGTAATACAGATGAAGGAGGAACCTGGCACTTCTTATGGCTCTGTGCACGCAGCTCCCATTAACACTAATGTGAGCTGCATATGGGCACCAAGAGCATGCCAAACAACAGGCGACAAACAGCAGTTTTTCATTCAGGGGGCAGGAGATACTCAGCCACCCACTGCAAGCACCTGAAAACTATTTCAGCACGGAGTCACATCCAGGAGTTTAACAAAATCACAGAGAAAGCCTTTGCTGAGAATGCTACAGAATATGGTACACTACAGCTTTGCAGCAGGTTTCTGCATAGAAGGGACAGTTCCAAAAAGATGATAAATATGCATGATAATGTACATTAAAAAGCTCAAAACCTATGGCAATTTTTTAAGAGATTGCCCGGGGCATAAATCCTCAGAAGCCTGAACAGACTTAAGCTAAGCTACGTTCTCATGCAACTAATAAAAATGTTCCATTTTCTCCTCCAAACACAGAATATTCAATTTTTTTGGCAGATACACTAGATATAAATTTGGACTAAAGCTTCAACTATTGCCAAAAAAAGCCAAGTGAAAAAAAAATAAAAATCAGAAGATTGAGGAACGACTCCCCATCTTTGACTTGTCATTGAGATGCACGCATTATAAAAAGAAAAATGAATGCTTTGGTCTAAGATGGGAGGAAAGCTTAAAAATACCATATTTCCAAGAGCTGCCTTTCATACAAAATGCCATTCCTGCAGTGGAAGGTTTGAGCATCCATAGCATGATGTCATCTGTGGGAGCTTGTAGGGGCCATCAGCTAGATGAGCAACAATGAGACCCAGCATCAAGAATCCCAAAACAGAAGCAGTGAAAATAACATTTTGCGCCTTGCATGAGCCTAAGCAATGTTTAATGATTTTATGTATAAGTTCTATCCCCGGCCCCCTAACCCAGAGCTGGGAGAGAATGTTACCAATTAAAGGAACAAAGCAACAGTGGTTCTATGCTGTTAAAAAAAAAAAAAAAAGAAAGAAAGAAAGAAAAAAATGACATTACTACTACACTTTGCAATTTTATGCTGCACAGAAAAATATTCCCTCAAATTATAATAATAGTAGTAATAATAATACAGCACTGTGCATGTTTATTGGAAACAATACATTTTACAAAACCCCAGAGAGCTTGTTAAATATTTACCAAATAAGAATATTTAGCATTTAATAAGACACTAAAGAAAAACAGAAATAAAAAGCAACAGGCATTTATCTGAAGCTTCCAAGCATTAATTGCAACCAAATTATGCCCTCCTATTGGAAATGCTGCTCAGCACTTGGATGTCCAAGATGGTCAACGCTGTTGCAAGGCAAGTGCCGTTAATTCTTTCAACAATTCATAGTTATTTCAACAGTGGTTAAAGCTAATTGAAACGAGTTCTTAATAAACAGTAATAGATTTACCTTCCCACCCTCAGGGGCCATGGGGAGGATTAGTCGATATTTGCTCACAGCTTCCAAGTTGGAAATGCTGGATGAAGACAATTATGATATTCTTAGAGAAGCATTCTTCAGCCGCTTACTCTTGTCCGTAATTAGATGCAGTGATTAGATTATATTTTATATTACACTGCCATTTTCCTTTATCAACATCCAGCAAGTGGCTCCAGAGGGCACCTACGGCTCTTTAATGACTTCGGTGCTTTTCAGCTAATGACCAGCAAAAAAAGCCTAACCATATCCAAAGGAAATGAAGTAACCTGCAGGTATGCACACAGTGAAAGACATGATGCTTGCCTTTTTCTACAGGCAGGGCTTTGAGAAATTAGCTAATGATAATGATTTAACAATGGAACAGATGCTTGGCTGCATTGTGCACGAACAGCCCCACAGCAAAGCCACCCTCCTCGCTCACTCCAAAGCACGCCCAAGCACACTTGGCTGCTGGCTGTTCAACAACCTGCCTTTCCCTCTGGCACATCCTGAAAGTGCCAGGCTGTGTCTCACAGGTTCCCGCCTGAGCTTTGCTCTATACTGTTATCCCTCAAATGGAATTAGGAGGCTTATTTCAGATGGAGACTGGCAATAACCTCCCAGTACTGTAATAACGTCAAGGAAACAAGTAGAACAAAGACCCTCAGACTGTCCCTTACCACGTACTGCAGGATGCAGTGTCAGAAATTATATTGCAACGCCTGTCCTATCTACATTACTGAAACAATTTGAGCAGGAGAAGAAAGGTTCATGAGAAAGACACCAGCAGCAAAATTACATGAAGTTTGTGCCTTTCAGAACAGGGGTTCACTGCTGATTGCTCATGCAGGATGAAGTCGGAATAGCTGCTCTCGTATTAGCTGCTCGGGGTCATATGCTTCTATCTGCAAAATCACTGCCCACGGATACAGCTCGACTCAATTCTCTTGCTGTGGAGAGGCCAAAGAGAGTTAGAAATGGCATCCCATTACCAGCCTGTGTGTGGCTGAATTGTCCTTGTGCAGCCTCGATTGCTCCGTGTCCAGCTGTATCTGACTGCAGAGGCTTTAAGTAACATGCACAGAATATACTGGGGAAGATAAAAGGGATGAACCTCTCCTTTTCTGCTTCCCCTGCTCTTCCCTCCCAGGCTCTGAAAAACATACACTCCTTGCATCACAAGATAAGGAGGCCAGCCTGTGATATGCAAAAACGAGAAGCAGCTTCATTTTCTGTTGTATATAAATCCCTGAAGATCATGTGGGTGGGATTCAAATAAAACCTCTCCACTTGTGTCATCTTTAAAAAAATCCAGGCACCAATGCTTTAACACGCAGCAAGAACTTAAACATTTTTTGAGGCAGCTCAAATAATAGCCTTGCAGACTGAATGTGATAGATCTTCTATTCTGATTCCCCACCTCTTCTCTCTCGGTCACACCAGGAATGCAGGAGGGAGGCTGCAGGGTATTCCTTTCCAGCCATCAATAAATAAGTAAAGTCTGCTTCAATTCATTTAAAACAAGGCAGAATGGAAGCAAAGAAAGAGTCAGCAATCAGCTACCAAAGATGAAAAATAGTAACCATTTGACGCTACCATGACAGGTCCAGGAGAGGAACTGAAGGCAGCTCCGATGAAGTATTTATCTCTCTGGAAGACTTTCACTGCTGCAGGTAGTCAGCACCACCAGCATCTACAAACACGGTGGTCCAGTTTAGATTGAGGTGTCAGCTGAGACTGCAGAGCAGCCCACACCAGCCATGTTTAGAGGTTTTAAGAGTACAGACACTCAGCAAAGGCAGCACTGCTAATTTCCAAGTTTCCTGCTAGTTCTCCAGCTGAGACCAGAAGAACATTCTATACTGTCGCCATCCCAGCCTAATTCACGGCTTGAAACTTGTCACTTGCACACATCTTAAGTCCCAGACCAAATGGTGTGGTCACAATTTACATTCTCTCTCTCTAATGCAGGGCTCTAAGCAGGGTTTTTCTAGCCTTATATCAATGTCAGCCCATTACTGAGGCAGCGTATAGCAGTCAGAAAGTTAATGGATTTAAAGGGCGGGGGTACTGATGGCCATGAAGTGGAAACTATTTATCCTGTAAATACTGTAACAGCTAAGACAGCTAGTCTCATTACAATTTATTTGTTTCAAACACCATTGGAGGGAAAGGCTGTGGGGTGCTGTTACTGGAAAAGATGTAGGTTTGGGCTCAGTGCTGGGGATGAGAAGTGCCACTCAGACAAATATGCCTCCAGGCCTACTCTCTGAGCTGCAGTCTGCCTTTCTACGTGCACTATCATGTACCCAGGTACACAACCTGCCGTGTCCCAGGACAGGGCAGGGATGGCCAATGCCTCTGGTAGTTCGGGAAGTGCCACGTGGGAACACGTAGCATAGATCACAGGTCCCCATAAGTGGCTGAGATCTCAGAAAGCAGTGACATCCAGGTGCCTCCTGCCCTTGCCAACCCAGAAAACAACCTTGAGAAAAGACAGAAAAAGTAGGAACGATGGATTTTTCAGCCAATTAGCAGCACATCCAATAAATATCGAACTGTTCTGTTGCATAGGAGCATGTGAGCGTCTTAAAGCCTCTAGCTCAGTGATCCCAAGTCTCCAAACCTCTCAGTTCTCTATAACCTCTCAACTGAATTATCTGAGAAAAAATTGGGAGATAATCCCAACGATTTCCACATAAAACCCTGCTGGGCCCTGTGAGCATTAGAAGACTGGAGTAAGAACGAGCAGGAGGGAGGGAGGATGACAGTAAATACTCTGCACTTTATTTTCCTTCAAGGAGTAAAGAACTTACGGTTTGGTGGGGCTTTTGGTTTTGTTTTTTTGTTATGAAGGCTTGCTTACTCTGCTCTGTTATCAACCCAAATAGCATGCAAACCCATCTCCCGCTATACAGACGGACGTCTGCAGGCCAGCAGGAATCCTGCTGTTTCTCATTCCCTGCAAAGGATGCTGCCAGTCAGTGTGCTCTATTAGATGCTCTTTCAGCAACAGTTCCAGCCCTGACTTTCCCTGCAGCTACAACTCTGCGCTTTTTGACCGCAGGAAAGCTTTGCTTTTACATACAGCTGTTTAATAATTATCCAGAGATCAATACTGATCAGCTTAGGCAAACGCACCCATTTCTTAGGAAGAAAAAGCCTCAGTGTGTAGTACCCAATGCTTGCCTCCCAGCCCTGCTTTGTCTTCAGGCCTTTGGCTCCTCTTGTCACAGCTTGGAGATCTGTGCTCCAGGGGCAAAATCTCAAATCAGAGGCACATACCCTGCAGCCATACCCTGATCCCTGGGCCAGCTTACAGCACACGCAGACAGGCTTGTTGGGATGTCCAAAACGCACCACGGCTAGCTCTCCCTGTGATACCAGCACACCAAGTTTTACTGGATGGAAATTCAAACAAAAAGAAAGATGCCATGAAGCTATTACAAAGGAAATCTTTGACTTTAATTCTCATATGTTAAGAAAATAAACACAAAAACCCAGCCCTTACACTTCTCTGCTCTCGGCTGTTAACTTTCATTTGTTTAGATGCCAGCACACTACACTTCATAAAAATTAACACTTTTTTTTCTTTAAACACAAGCTTATTTTCCTTTTGCCTGTACCAGCTGTTTATCTCCTGACTTGATGATTCTTTTTGGAAATGTGAGTTGACATCTGGGTATAAGCGGATGCTGTAAATTGCCAGCATTTCTGTCTACTTATGCAAGCAAAGATTAGTTTATCCAACTACAGTAGCATCCCTCCAAAGAATGCTAACATTATGATACATAACAACCCTCTTCCTTGACTGCTATCACTTCTTCCTTTTCATTCAAGTACCTCTTTTTTTTTTTTTTTTCTGAAGGCAAAGCAACAGATTAAGGCACCAGGCAATACAAAAACAGCATCATTAAATGAGAAAGCTTCCCATAAAGTTTACATTATCCCTTGTAACAGGCAGCAAGGGCTGGGTGAGAATGAGGTACATATCCTGGAACAGGTCAGAAGTGACAGAAGGAAGTGAATCCACAGGCTCTACCTAAATGAGCTTGAGCACAGCAGCTGAGGGGATCTGGCTCAGAACCTTTCCAGAGAAAGAGAAAATAAGAGAGAGGCTGTGTGAAGCACCAGGTTCTACACCATGGCTTGTCAATTTGAGCCGTTTCCACAATTGTTTCCCTTTAGCCCCAGTTGTATTTCTTTCTTTCCAAGCTTTTGCAATTTAGCCTATCTCATGCTTCTATAATATGGGACACACCATTAATGCATTATACCCCACACTCCATGCAGTCTCACAGAGCTGTGCAGAGCTAGGGACTTTACTCCACTGTGCCCTCACCACAGCCAATGCTCCCTTGCCTCCAACACAACAGACAAGAGAATCCATCATTTATCTCAAAAGATTACAAATTCAGACACTTGCAAATCAGTACACATCAGGTACCACAGAATCAAATCCCCCAAGTTAACCCATTCCTCCTTAAAGCAACTGTCTGTTAGTAGGATGGGAAACAAACAGATGCACCTGAACTATTCACTGCACACCGTTCATCATATTTCAAGCTTTAAAGGTCAAAGCCAACACCTTAAATTACACAAGGAATGCAAGGCAGGCATGGGGCATAAGGGTCACATATTCCCTTGAGAGAAACCCATCTCAGACGAGGTACAAGTCAAAATCAGTTTCACACATAATCCTTGCAGACAGAAAATCAGCACTGGTTGAAGTTTTGTCACGGCTCTTGGGTGTGAGAGACTCAATGGGTAATACAGTGGGTCCCTCAAATACAAACTAGAAACTGGTTTACATCAACTGAGTGGATTTTTTGTACTAAATGAATGTTTTCAAAACTTTCTTTAAAAGTTTTTCGTGCCCAAAGCAGGGAAAACTCTAGCATTCAGAGAGCTTTCTCATAAATAATAGTTCCAAAACAAACAAAAAATCCCCATCACGATAAGCAGAAAATAAAGCAAAAGCAGCATGGAATAAACTGACCTATAGTGGTTTCTACTGAAGATATTACTTGTCTACCTTTAGATACAGAGAATAGTGAGGAATAGAAATCGGGGAAAGGGGAAGGAAGGGATCTGACCAGAGAAAGAGGATGATACTTGGTTGGACAAGATCAGTTGTATACAAGTGTCAACAGACTGGAGGAAGAATATGTTGTTATGGGGAAAAAAAGTAACGCACAAGTTTTATACGTACTTGTATATAAACAATCCCATAACCCCACCCTAAAAGCAGTCTACCACTGTGGCGTAAACAAGCATCTCATAGAACTAGATCTTCCACTCACAGTGGGCATATTGTGATAACTCTAGAGCAGCAGTAGCTGTTGTTGATTCCTCCTCAGAAAGGGTTGTTCCCAGTGCTCAAAGCCTGGGCCATAACATTTCAGTCTCCTTGCAGACTTGTTTTCCACTTTAGGAGAGGAGCTAAGTCCTACATAGACATCTGGAGACACTACAGAAAACAAAGCGGGACAATCTATGATTAAATGTATGCAGGTTACTTTACAACGTAATACGAGAATATAGGTTTCAGGCAAGGAAAAGGAAGGCAAGAGGCACACTCTGCTATCAAATTACATCAGCACTGCTTTTGATTGTGCTGAGACTCCCATATCAACAGACCAACTTGCACACTCACTTATCTGTTCCTGCTTCACACCATTCCCCCACTCACTCTTCCAAAACAGTCTCCTTTACTCATTTAGCTTTTACAACCATAAGGGAAAATGTTTCTAAAAATAAAACTTTTCTGATGTTTTTCTGAGATCTCAAGCTCTTGTTTTCCCCAGCAGCCCAAGCCGCTGCTCAGTCTCAAGGAGAGTATCTAAACACGCTCAGAAGTTGAAGCAGATTTGTTTGTATGAGGGGTTGTTTGCAGAAATGTTAATCTGCAATTCCCAAAGCCCAGCAGACAGCAATCTGAGATGGGACCAGAGACATGAGGTCTTCATGGAGACTCTCACTATGCTTAACTGTTTCAAGCTTGCTGGTCATATTGAAATTGTTCCATTCTGCTTTTGCAAACAGTTCCAGGTGTCAAGAGAGGAAACAGCAGAAATGTTTCCAAGAATGCACACAGAGTAGGAACGATCAAGACTTTTAGTGCCTTCCACTACTTGTTTAGTGCTCTTCTCACCTTGCTTGTAGTCACACTTTCTGACAGCAGAATTTCCAGTAGAAATGGTGTGACACAGGGCTTGATGCAACACAGACCTGAGATTTGCTAATGTATCGAACCACTTGGAGAAGTGAGCGGCAGAAATCCTTTTTGAGCACAGGCAGCTCTGGCTCTTTTCTCACAGGAGATACAGCGAAATGTAGGACAACAGAAAAGACTGGGTGAGAAGAAAAAAGATTACGGAAACAAAGAACAATACCATTGACAAACATCTGATCTATCTGCTTGTTCCAAATTAAAAGAGACTGAAGATCATTCCTGCTCCTAGAACTTTCCAAACTGTCAAAGCTGTTAGAAAAGAGCAAGAGTCCACATACAGTTGTGCAAATACTCCAACAACTAAGTGCCAAATAGACAAGATACCTCCTTTCCTGAAGAAAATAGGCATGTACAAAACAGCCATTTTTTGGCCATCTTTCAGAAAGCACGTATCACATTGAATCTTTGGATAAAAACAGATGTGACAACTGTTAAATTGTCCATTCTAGAATTTATTAAATGGCAATGTTTGCCTGTTCCTGGAGATTAAGAACATTGTACTTGTTCTGAAGTTGCTCACACAGGAGGCAAAAGATACACTGCATGCTGGGAGATGGGCGACTGAGCTTCGCATCTCCTTTCTATTTAGCCTTTCATGTGGTGTGCAGTAGTTTTTGTTCTCAAGAGACAACAGCTCCCCATCCCTCTGCAAAGCGGAGAAAAATTCTGAGGTCTGAACATGTTTCCTGCAGAATACAAAAGCTGCAGTCTTCTGTTGTTCTCCGCTAGGCACGTGCCTCCTCTGCGCCTGCACACAGCTTGCCATGACAGGACATCAGTCCTGATGAGGTCTTTGCTCCTCTACACCTCACCCTGTCCCTCCCTGGACTGGCAGAACTCAAGTGCTTGGTAAGTCAGACAACTAAAATTAAAAAGTATAAGCATCACTGCGCCCTATCTGGTGAGCATTTGGGTTTGGAGGCAACAAAGAAGTTCTTCATTACTAATAAGAAAAATAATTAAAACCCCTGACAAGGCCTGACAGCTCACCAACACAGGGCAAAGCGCTGCAGGAACAACTGTCCCCATGGGAACTGGCAAGTACAGAGCACAGGAAAATGAGAACTGTTTGAATTAACAGGGAACATTTGCTCTAAATAAAAGCTATTTTGAGGAATTAAAGCAAACAAATGTCAGCTCCATGCAGCGGCATGCTGAGATGTGATGTGCTGTAATGTGTTGTGACACTTCATAAATTAAAGCTTTTTCTTCTCCCCCGAGGGGAGAGAATTCGAGTGAAGTCAGACACTTGAACTTGGAAGTTGTGCAGGTTTGACACATATCACTTTGTGACTCCACCGTTCCCTGTGCCCAGCACCTCCGAGCCCGCCCTGGCCTCCCTCGGCCTTGAGGAGGCTGACGCATGAGGAGCCTGGAGCCTGTGCAGTGCCAGCATTGCCTCACCTCTGCTGCTGAGTTCCAGATAACACCCATCAATCCACAAGGTGAAATAACTGATGTCACAGCCTGAACTTACGCTTATTTGACAGCCTATTTATCTAACCAAACAGCACTGGTGTAAGCCCATCACTCTGTACAAAGCCACTAGCCTCACAAGGCTAACTGGGGTCCAAAAGGCCCAAGCTCACCCACATGAGTGCCCTACGCAGAAAGAGTGCCCACACTCACCACAGCCCTCTGTCACATGCTGCTCTTTGAGAAGAGCTTCAAACACAAAGAAGGAAAGAAAAAGAATGAGGAAAAGATGCAAGAAGACAATCTAGGTGACCTTGCTTGTAAAGAAAATAAAAAACCACCCAGCCACTACCACTTTCTCCAGAGCATTTTACAATCCTCATTTGGAAGATGCCAATAATGAGCTCAGAGCTGAACAACCTACATTGATGCCAAGGGAGTTCATTAATTAGATGTGAAACCCAGAAAGCTGAAAGACACCATGAAATTACACAAACGAACAACTTTATGTACAGAAAGTATGAAGGCAGAGAAGAGCTCAGTCCAGGGGAAAAAGTCTTTCAAACTAATTTGATTTTTAACTCAAACTTGAAGCACAAGTGGTTGTTTGTGACTGGGCCTGCAAGACAAGAGTTATGGCAACAGCAACACTTAACAGATGAGTAAGACGTAGTTGAAATTTGATTTTTAAATATCCACGAGCTGTAGTCACCACTTCACAGCTGCAGAAGCTGCAGCATATTGATATTTCACTATACAATTAAATGTCTTATAATGTATTTTTCTTTAAGGGTAAATGTAGTGTCTCCAAATGTGTTCTAAGAGTGCAGTTACATCCTCACAGCGCAGCTGGAGCAAGCAACATCTGTATGAACAGAGTGAAGGGTTCCTCCCCAGGTGATTCACCCAGTCAGGACACAACTGACTGCCAGGAGCCAAAACCTGGTAGGACAGGATGCTCAGAGAGCTCTGCACTGCAGCACAGTGTGGCACAGAGCTGAGCATGAGCTTTGGGGGCAGCGCAGTTCCCGCAGAACACAGCAGGAAGAGATGTTTGCCCTTGCCCCTACTGCTGCTGGCAGCGCCCATGACCCAGTGCTGAAACATCAGCCTAAGTGCTGACAAAAGCATGGCCGTCACTGAGGGAGCTGGGCTCTCCACCCTGGGCGTCACCTACACTGTGATGCTGCAGCTCTGTAGCAAAGCTCCCAGCTCTGGAGCAAACCCACTCCCAGCTACCTCAGAGCCTTTCATACCAGGAGGTGAAGGTGTGTTCTTCAAAACATTCAGAGAGCCTTGTGCTACAGAACCAGCTCAGAGGCAAAATAAACATCCAGACCTGCAGGACTCAAAAACATCACTTCAACTTCTGTAGTTGGCCCATTGGGACAGTGAGAAAAAGTCTGCATGCACTGGGACAGTGAGAATAAGTCTGCATCCAAAATCTACCCAAGGTCTTACTCGTGTTGGCAACGTTTTTTACGCAGGTTTAGGACCCGGTATTGTTTCCAAAGATGACACCAGCAGTACTCTATCTAAGTTCAGCAGCAGCAAGACTATCCTTTTTGGCTAGAACTTTGCAATCACCCGTGTAGATGGGCTCATCCAAGACTGATAGCTGCTTAAACTTCAAATCTTTGATCTATTGTCTAAACTCTCGAGTAACAAGGGACACTTTGCTCCCACTTGTAAGCTGAGACCACTGCTGGGCTCAGACAGATGCACTCTCAGAGTTCTCAAGGGAACATTTCAAAGTTTTAATGGAGGCGGCAGCTGCTCTTTATAAGCTGAAGGCAACGACACTTCATTTTTTAAATGAAGGCAGATTCTGATTTATAAATATGAAAATTGAATGTATGCAAAAGCACAACCCTACTTCTCTTTGCGCATACGCAATTCAGATGGCTGAACTGATCAGTCACCAAACTGAGTTGAAAGTCATTATACCGAAGAAAAGACCTTGCTTGCCTAACCTCAATCCAGAATGAATCTAAAACTCTACTTTCCAACCCTCTGAATATGAATAGGGACAGAATGAATACGCTGACAGGTCTTTTATTATAGCTAGAGGGTGTAGCAATAATTAAAAACCAGATCTTGTATGTATGCAGCTATGACACTTTCCCGAAGAAATACTCTTACTTTGTCTTTTTGCAAGATTAGGTTGTCAAAATGATATTATTTTTTTTGAAAGCCTGTGAGAGAGCATCACGTGGGATTTCAAGTAAAAGAAGCTTAAAGAAACTGTAAAAAGGGGATGAAAGGCTAGTGAAGTTCTCCAGCCCCAGCTCTAGTAGTCTGTGCATATAACTGCATGCAAAAGACAGTAGCACAGTGCTACAGCTGAGGTGTAATACGAAGAAATGGGGAAATTTGAATTCATAGTCTCTTCAGCAACAGCTCACTTCTACAAAGCTAGGATTCTTAATTAGCGGAGAAATCAGCCAGTAATAAACAGCACGGGCAGCTTGGCCGTGCTGCTGCAGGAGCCCTAACACCTGTAGGTTTAGTACTCCAATTAGCAGGTGAAACATGCTCTCCACCTACTTGGCTTTAACTAATTTCTCATTTGATCTTTTCAAGCTCAGCAAAGAGCACTTTTCTGACTGAGCACCACAGGCAGCACAAGAAAGCGTGTGAAGTCAAAAGGGATATGAATTATTAAAGAGTCTAAACAATTGAGGTTGGGGGGGAAAACAGAAGGAAGAAAAGCTCTGATAACTAAAAAATGACAACACGGATATTTTAAAACACTCAAAAATGTCTTTTTGAGGCTGAAACTAATAGTAAAATAGAAATCCTACACATCAAGGGGACTGGCAAAGTTTGGATAAGGGCATATGGAGATCATAAAGGATCTTAGCACTGGGATGGGGTTCATCTCCTGTGTCCAAGGAAAGGCTTTTCCCAAAAAAATCACAAATCTGGTTACAAATCTGGAAGGAGAATGGAAAATAAAGTGATGTCCTACTATTTCAATTCCAGTTGTGAACATCAAGCACGAGCCATACAGATTCCGGTCTCAGGCAGTCTTTCAGACAAAATTAGCTCTTTCCAATATCCTTGTTACACAAACCGAGTTTAGAAGGAAGTTAGTCCAGTCATGCTCTTTTCATGTATGCAATCACATAAGATTTCACAGCCTTGTCTGATTTCAATTGCCAGTTTGTTGAATCAGAAACTAGCAGCACCCTGATGTATAGTCCTAGTGATGCAAGTCTAGGCTGAACCTCAGGATACTCCTTGGATGCTACTAACAAGGATACCTAAGTTGACCAGCACATTTCGCTCTGGCCTAGAAGATCACAAAGTAAGGATTTGCTGCACGGCCACCTCCTACCTCTCACATACAAACCACAACATGGCAGCTGCCCCTGGATGCCCTTCTCTTTAAAATAATCACCATTTGTCACATGCTAACATCCACCTCCCCCTTTTGTCAGACTCCGGAGGGTTTCCAGACAGCTGCTCAATGCTTGCTTTCTCCAGGGATTTATATTTTCCCATATGCTACTGAGCTGCAAGTTGAACTATTGTGTAGTATCTCACATGTCTGCCAGTAGAAAGAAACGTGATGGAAACTTGAATTATTGCCTCTTATTCTTCAGGATATGTAAGAGTTTTTCCTCATTTTCAGAATGCTTTTCTGCTACATTTGTCCTGCTCTCTCTTCTTACGAAGTTGGAGCGGTGTAAAAAATGGCATTGGCCGAGTCAGCAGAGGAGGAAAGACAACCTATATCAGGTCAAGCAAATTGCAGCAGTGGGCAGCCCAGCTGGGCTCCTCATCACAGAAGAGCAGTTGTGCGCTGCAGACAGCTTTACCTGGGATTGCTGAGTGCCCCTGCCAGGCTCCCATCGAGGTGCAGAGGACAAAAAGTATCTGTAATAAGCTCCATTTTCCTGAATTGTTGAGGAGGAGGAGATAGAAAATCATTCCTATAACACTTCTGGAAAACTTGAAGAGGTTATTGCTATGGAAACTGTTCCAGCAAAGCAGGTGCAGAAAAGGGGAGAAGCAGAAAGAAACGTGGCGTACAGAATCCTAATTCTTAACACCCTAAATGAAAACTGCACACCTCAGGCGACACAATCTATTTTGGATAACATCAACAATTTACCCTTGGTTTTATATAAACAAAACCACAGGTAGAGGACAACAAAGTGAAAACCCAAGGCGATGCTGGTGAGACCTAGATGAGAACCATATGAACATAAAACAGAGCACGTTATATGGCAGTAGAGAAAATCTGGTATAGAATGAGACCAGCTGCTTTTTCCCAACTGAACAAATCCAAACTTTAGAGTGGAGCTTAATTTAGGAGAAGAATGGAAGCGAGGAGCTGTGACTGGACCACACCAATGGGTGTGCCACAAAAAGAAAAAAAACACTGAAATGAAAAAGGAATGGGTCAGTGAAGAAACAAATCAGTTGAAAAATCAGGTGACAAAGAGAAAGACTTCACCCTACAAATAAATCATGAGCCCACATCAACTGTTACATGTCACAGCACCAGATATGAACTCTGTTCCTTTGGGTAAATACACATGTGCATAGTTCCATATTTTTGTCAATACAAGAGTGCAGCCCCAAGTGTAAAGCACTGTGGTAAATGTTCAGTCAGCACTGGCTGTGTTTTTGTATGCGTTTTCAGTTCGGCTGACCAAACACACCAAAAATGGAGGCTGCACATAAAAAGGTGGAGTCCTTTCTGGTGAGCTGAAGATCTTCAGATGAACACTATTTTAATGGAGGACAGATTACCAACAGTGGAGGGAGGGTGATGAACTAAGAAGTCTTTGGAGATCTTCCTATTTTCAGGAGAACAAAAGCCAGGCCCCTGGGACAGAATTTTAATGTCCCTTTGAACATGGCTTGTATTCTTTTTGGCTGAACACCACCTTAAACTCCCAAATTCCTGCCACTGTTCCCACCAGCGAGCAAAAAAGAAACCAATCCAGTAGAGGAAGTCTGATGCTGCGAGCACAGGGAAAATACAGCACTGTTGTGCACGGCACAGTTCCATCACAATACAAAACAATGTCATGCGCTTGTAAATTTAAAAAATGCAAATCATTCGTCCAACTGTAAGGCACTGCTGAGAATGATTTACCTTCCCTAGCCAGAGAAAACCTGCCAAAATAGCAGTGCAGGTCCTCCCAAGACCTGCCAGGCTGCGGAGGGTTAAGCTCAGCACTGGCTGCACATTTTTACTCAAGTGTCTAAGCTTCCACTGGAGGGGAATTTTACAAATAAACTTGCAGGCTTTGCAGATCAATTTTCTACTTGGTTTTATCACTCTTTTCTCACAAGCAGACCTGATGCTTTCCAGCTTCTTTTTTTCAGACAAGATTTAAAGTTTTAGTGCCATTTTTGAAACAGTATGGGCCCCTCTGTCCCCCCTTTTCCCAGTACTTGAAACCACATATGGAGCTTTGGTGGTATTTGTATTTCCATCAAGAGTATTTAGGAATAAACAGCTATGAAAAACATTACCCTAGGGCTCCAGCACTGCAGAGCAGGCAGTACAGACCTTCACTGTCTGAATACACAGCAAGCATTTAAATGACAATATTACATTAGAGTGGCGGCTGTAGCCATGTAAATAATTGTGCATTGTCCCTGCTCATTGATCTGTTTTCATACGTGCACATGCACACATCTGAAAAAACGCTAAAAAATCAAAGTCCAGACAGTAATAATCTAATAAACTCTAAAGTGAATCAATAGACTACTTAACAGCAGAGAGATAAACTGCATTTAATAAGAGTTAGAAGGGACAGAGAGGAGGCTGTGCAGCTCCCAGCCAGCAATATCAGCAGCACGGTCAGACCAAGAGACAGGAGCCTGAGGTGGAGAAGAGAGCCCACATATCACAGGGAGTAGTGCCCTTAAAGGAAAACAGAACGTCAGATTCAGAATGCTGGCTTTAAAGCAACAGGAGTCGGGAGGTTCTCGACACAGATAAAGTGTAACAGAACTCGGTGAATATTTGGGAAAGGGTGACTTCCAAAACAGTTTGTAAATTTAGTTTCTGCTAATGCAAGGGCTCTCCTATGGATGTGTAGCAGTCATATAAAAACTGGGTCTCATACAACTGCAGCCCTCAGGTCCCCTCATAAGAAAGCACTGAACATTTTAATCACAAAGTTGTTTTTAGGGACTGGTGGCATTTAAAGACACAGGGACTGAGCCAAGAAAATTAAGCGATGTGCCAAAGCTTAAGAAGAATCAGTAGCAGAGCTGGAAAATGAATTAATTCTTTAAAAGTCCTGCACCCTTTTTCTAGTTGCATTGTGCCTCACAATCTCCAAGATAACAGAACTGACTTCAGGAGATTACAGGTTCTTGTATGCAATGCAGGCAGAATACTAACAGTGGAAGCAATGCACAGCAGGACCATACATATCAAGGCATTACAACTTAATCTCATCGTAATGTGTTTCTCACTTCTAGTTTATGAAACTTCAGCAACAGTTCACAACTACCCTATTCTTTGCTGTGCCAGCAAAAACAGCAACAGAGGAACACACATGGGATCCAACTACTTCACTTTCTCTTCCTAGGTCAGATCTGAAGTATCTTAGGCAAACGTGGAGAAATCTGGGAGTTTTTTTTTTTAAAAAAAAACAACAACAACTCATTGGCTTATTTCTTCTTAAACCTGGTGATTTATACACATCTAGCATAAAAATCATATTGCGGTATTCAGGGAATTCTGCTGTATTAGATTTGTTTTTGTTATTAACCAAGCTCTAGGCATTGCCATTTTGATTCTTTGTTACATCTGGATCTCCCTGGCAGATTTTCCTGACAGTGAGAACCTGGGAGAAAGCTGACATGTTTAGAGAACAACTGAATAGATCCATCCCTGAATCTACTCCCAAGTCAGCAGAAGAAACAGATGAGCCACCACCCAAACCACTCTGTTTCCGTCACATTGCAAAGCCCTCCAGAACTAACACCTGGCACTCGTGCTTTTTTTCCTCTCAGCTGCACGGACATTCTACAAAAATAATCACAGGAGAAAAACAGTTCATAGATCTTATCAAGAATCCATGCTCTGAGTCTCAGACTTTGGGGTTGTGCTCAGTGCCAGAATCATTCCTACTCACAGTCTCACAGTTATCAGCCAAAGCTACTCCAACCATTCTGCTCCGAGAGGACAATCCTCAGGGCTATCATCCACACTCAAGGCCTTGCCCCACAGTGCAGGTACACAAAGCTTCATACACACAAGCTTTAACCAAGCTTTCTGCAAATCCAACAGGCAGAGTGTAACATCAAAAAAAAATTCTGAATGCAACACCCCGTGCTGTAGCTGAGCCTTCTCTTGCAATTCTTAGCAGAAGGAATGAGAAGGGGAGATACCTTACCTGTACTAAAGGAAAACTGGGCTCCCTGCTGCCTCAAGCAACCTACTGCAGGAGCTCCTATCATCTCAGACCAGCCAAAGTTCCAAGAAATCGAATATTTTTTTTGTCTCTCACAACTTTCTGATGCTTCCCTGGGACCAAAAAGAAAGTATTGTACAATACCAACCATAGTGAGAAGTCAGACCACCCGTCTTCCATGAAGGAGTTTTTGTAAGTTCTAGTCAACCTCAAGACAGTAAAGTAAGCATTAAATAATCTCCAGTATGTGATGAAGGTCTTGTCTGACTACAAAAATATATCACTTAATGCTGCATTACTACTGAATCATTAAAGATTTTAAATTGCGATCCTTTCCTTTATCTCTTATCTCCACCTTCCAAATAACATTTTCTATTTTCTCATTCCCTTTCCAGTGATTGTTACAGTCTGCTCAAAGAAGCAGATGACTGACATCACTGACACAACATAACGCTTCTGGAACCAGAGGCACCTCGTGGCATTGAGGCAACGAGCTGGCAAGGAGAACCAGCCATCCTGCCAGGCAGCATGGTCTCTCTGAAGCCCTGCACAAAGCTTTCTCCTTTGTCTTCAGGTCACATTTCCTGTTGCAATTCTATCGGTATAACAAACAGATGTACCGACGCTTTCATTCAATGGATGGGCCACAGACCACGCTGGCTTTCCCCAGAGGATACTGGGCATAGCCTGCTTCCCAGCACAGAAGGAACAGGCCAACAGCCAGCACTTCTCTCAGCAGACCTACCACTTCTTTCAGGTAGCACTGAGTGCTCACTGCTGCTTTTATGACCATTGCAGAAGGTGACTTAAAGGCAAGTTTTGAAAGAAGATATAATGGGTGGTTAGAAGAAATAAAAAGGAAGACAGCAGGGCAGAGCATCACTGCTGATGCTGCCAGTCTTGAGCTTCTTTTTGCAAACCCTCAGTCTCCCTTCTTTCAGTCCTAGACAGAGGCATTGTGCACTGAAAGCTGCATTTTGGAAGTACTACTAGATAATCAACAATGAGAAATAAAAAGCTGAAGGATATGAAAACGAAGTACAAAAAAAGAAAAAAAAAAAGGGAGAAACAAGGTTTTAGCTTATTTTATACAAGAAAAGATGTCTACTGGCCCTTACGGTTCCTTTGGTTGAAAAACCAATAAGAAATAGCTATTGCTTTCATGCAGAGAGAAAAGCAAACAAACCAACCAACCCATGTGGATTTGCAATCACACTTTTCCTAACTGTCTCAATCTAAAGTCCCAGCTACTTCCTTTCTTACTGGAGTAGATCAGAAGCATGCTATCAAGAAACACAAGCAAAGATTCATCTGTTCTAGGGACTATCAGACTAAAATCTCCAAAACCAGCATTATCCTCAGATCCTTTCTTTAACAGTTTTTTAAAACCAAGATGAACCATATCATTTTATTGATGGAAGGGTCTACGGCTTCCTCTTTCCTCCATCCTGGTCTCCTTTCTTTTGGGGAAGGGCGCATTTACTGGGGGAAGAGAATAGCCCTGCTGATTCTCAGTACACTATAAATTCTTCAGTTACTGTTATGTAAAATGAAAGAAAGCTGAAAATCAGGATTGCTTTAATACAGCATAGGGCCCAGCACCTCTCTCCTCTAAGGAAAAAGGTAAGCAAATAGACAATCCTACCTGCTGTGGCATGGAGTGAAAAAGAAAATTGGAAAAAAAGAAGAGGAAAAACAGACCCAGATACACAGCTTTCTAGTTTTTTAGCATAGCAAAAAGCAACATTTGAGTGCAGTGGTTCAGTTCAAAGAGCAGCTCGGTTTTATGTAGGTAATTACAGCATCCAAGCACTAACATAACCCTACTGCACCTTGTGAATCTCTTCTGTATCCCAACACACCCAGATAGGAGAAGAAACAAAAGTGAGAGACAGGAAAAACGTTTTGTAGCATGTCAGTCTGCAAATCGACAAAGAAGATAAAGCTACTCAGTTAATGTAAAGCAAAGCACGGAGCTATGCTGACATGTTACAAAGCAGGTTCCTTCACTCTGCTGATGATGAGTGCACCATGCAAGCTGAGAAATCCGTTCCAAAAATTAGCGCACGATTCTTTTGTGAAGAATAGTCATAGTCTATACAATAATGTGCTAGTCAAGTCTTCCAAGCAGCAACATGCACACTTACGATTCCAGTCAGCACAAGATAATAATAAGCACACTTGAGAGAAAAGCAAAGGAATCAGTAAGCAAAGGAGAGGGAGAGGATGCCCAGATGATGGAGGAAATGCATATGAGTTATTACATAGCAAGAAACAGGGATGAGGATTGAAAATGTCAGGCAAATAATAATATATATTTTTTGAAGTACTGGGACAAGCTACTCACTTGCCACTGTAGCAACAATCACCTTCCTAAACTCAGCTAAAGGAGAGAAAGCAAAAGGAAAGACAAGGTCTTTCCTTGTAAAATATTGTTCTCTTTTACCAGCTGCTAAGAATTTTAAAGATACAGCCTAAAAAACAGAATCAATTGAACTCAAATTATTTTTGTTCTGTGCACTGAAACTATTACCTTGACTCCAAATGCTCAAAAAAATTCAGGTCCATTACTTCAAGGTATTTTCTCCACACGACTGTATTCATTCCAACTGAAGTAATTCAATAAAATTAATTACATTTGTAATTCAATTAATGAAGAAATACATTTTGTTCAAGTAACTATAAAAGAAAAGCCTGGATGCAGCCTCATTGCTGGTTAACTTATCTCTGAAAACGGAAGGTTTTCAAAACCATTTGCAGAGATGAAGAACAAAGGTAGGTCAGCAATAGCCCTGGAGTCTGTCAAGGCCACTTCTCAAAAGATTTTGCTTCAGTTTACCCTGGGAGCACCGAAATCCCAGTCCAGTTTTCCCTACCTGACAGTACAAAGAGCTGTTGTCAAGGGACTGGTGGCCATCTGTGGCTCCTACATCTGCTATGCTCACTAATTTTGGTGACCGTTTTCATGACTGTATCAACAGCTCAAGTGGAATGGACATCATCTGGCTTTAAGGTTTTCCTCAGTTCCAAAGCACTGAATGACCAAATGCTCCATGCCATATTTAGTGGGTAGCTTTAGAGGGCATCTTTATTTTTCGCAGTAAAAGGACAGAGGACAATGTAATGATTTTATTTCTGCTTCAAAATCTCTCATTTACAGGCCCTGAAGGTCACTGCCAGTTTCTAAGAAGGAGACGCTTTCTAGCTAGTATAGACTAAGATGAAACCATGAAAGGGGGAAAGAAGCATTTCTACGCAGTGAGCAGCTGTATCAATTAGCTTTGTTAGCATGAAATACAAGGACATTTGATCATATGTCATTCATGGGGACTCTTTATTTAATAAGCAGGCAAAGTATTTTTTTGGAAGGACTTAGAGCTTCCTTATGTTCACTAATCATCTATTTGCTGCCTTTGCAAACCAGAAAGCTGCTTCATGTCCCACGTGGGCAAAACACACTTGAAATGACGCAAGATGGTCACTGCTCATTTCCAGCTCCACTACGTCCCTTATCGCTTACTTCCAGCTGCAATTCAAAATCTTCACAAGTTAAGGGGAAAGAGTTCTCTCTCTGTCATTTTATGTGTGCTTTATCCTCTTGAATACACTCATTACTCTTTAAACAAGCAACTGCTTGGTGTGGTTCCTCAGTCCCTCCCGGCTGTGCACTTGCTGGCAAACTGGTCAGCCCACAGACTCCTAACTCCCTAAGCGAAATGCTCGGTACTTTTCACCCACACAGTGAATTAGAACTGTGTCATGCTGTGGATGACGTGAGTCAGAGCCCAACCGAGGAGACTGAAACAAACTAAGTTTGTAATCAATTGCTGTTAGAGCAGGCACATACACACCTAAGGCAAATGCGAAGGATGACTGAAAAGGTCAAACACACACTTCAGCCAGCCAGGGTATTAACAAGGGGAAACGGGTTCCTTGTATTTGGACAGGTTTGCTTTTCTAACACACCTCAAATCAAGTCTATACTGTCTGCAAAACAATTTCTGGGAAAGACTGATGCTTCCTGCCTGAGAACACCCAGGGCCTCGGGCTCAGTCCCACAAGCACTCAGGGCTGGCAGAAGCTGCCACTACTGCTGGGAGCGATCCTGCCCTGGCCTCCTCTCATCCCGCTGGGGCTACCCTGGCCAGAAACTCACCGTCAGCTCCTGGACTGATTCACTGCAAAGCTGCACAGCTGTCTGCACTGACAGCAGAGAGCAGTGAGGGTATGAATGGCTGGGGCAGAGGCAAATTCTTTCACAGACACTGTCATGCTGGAGTCAAACCACAGGTGAAACATTAAGTGAAGTTTTTGAGCTGCTTCATTGAGGAAAGCAGAAATTCTTTGGGTTACTTCTGAAAGCAGGTGCAGCAGCAAATCCTTTCTCACATGAGAATGGTTCTGGTGACAAACAGCCACACACACACACACACACACACACACAATTACATGTATAATGACATACCTGCACGGTAGACCTAACCAGCGTGGTTTTCGTACAGCCCACAGTTGAGCTTCCCCTCCTGAAAGCAGAGAATCTGTTTCACAGTTGTCAGTGTGTTTACCATAAAAGCCGCGAACAGACGGCAGTAGAGCTGTCCTTAATAAGAAAACATTGTACACCCGGTTTGCAGTCTGTATGATGTGCTTACTTAAAACAAACACAACCACAAAGCAAAATGCAAAAGCTCAGAACCCAGCAACAACAACAAATAAAACCTGCTCCACTTTGCATCAAGTAAATCATCTCCCTCGTTTGTGACAAGGTACTGCGGCATCTACTGATAGAACAGCAACCTTATTTACTTCAGAACAAGATTACATGCATCAGTATGAATTTACTTGCAACTAAAAGCATTCATAGAAATTGGCATCTTTTCCACATTATAATCTGTGCTTTGAGAACAATTATATTTCAGCATAATACGGAAGCCTGAGAATTTCAGAAATTTTCTTCCAAGCAAACAGAACACACCACAACATTTATGCAAGAACAAAGCTATCATTGGCCTGAAGAAGTATTATAACTTCCAAAACCAGCAATAATCAACCTAAAGCACATGAAGTCTCAGGCAAAGGAGAACTTAAGCATGAAAGACAAATAGATATCATTCTGGAAATGGCCACTGCCCTTCATGCTAGGAAACAAAAGACCTCGTGATTTATTCCATAAAGACAACATTTCTACGTGACTACAGCTGGCTGCTTCAGATCTCACTAGCAAACCAAGCTGTCCGTTGCAAGGAGCGTCTGCAGTGGGGCTGGGAGCCCACAGTGCCTGAGCACAGAACCAAGGAATTGCTTGGGCTGGGAGGAACCTCCCGAAGCTAACTGCTCAACCTTCTCTTCAGAGTCTATTAATTAACGTAGAAGCCAGCTATGTATGCATAAATGAAAGTAGAAACTAATTTTAGGCTGCCAGGCCTAAACTAACCACTGGGTGATCGGGAGGAAATTTTTGTTCCCCCTCTTCTACCACACCAATCTATATGAAGTAACTATCACAAGAAAGGAATTTACTTTGTGGTACCCAAAGTGATCTGTTCTGGAATCTCAGGATTAAGGGGAAAAAAATAGGCCCTAACATATAAACAACCTAAAACCAGCAAACCAGTCTAACTTCCCTAAGCCCAACCAGAACCCTGCATGACTCCCCAGACTTTAATTGTCAACCACTTAATAAAAGAACCGCCTTACTTAGCAATTCTTTGTGGAAGACATTGCCGTGCTCCCATCTTCTTCTACAGCTTCCTGCTAGAACCTGTCCGCTTGCCACCTTCCCCTTGATTCCTATTGCTTTAACCTGTGTTGTCCCAGGCAGTCTGGCAGGGAGGTGGGACTCAAAAGAGTTCTGCAGCTACTGACATAGCAAAAAGACAAATGGCTTAAACAGCTCTTCCATTAAACCAGTGGTCTTCTGCAACTGACATTCTGTGGAAAGTCCAGAATAGACGTGTTTGGTTCTCTTGCTTTGAGTGGCAATGTGCAGGAGTGAAGCAGTGCTGCTGAAGACACGGCATCAACCAGACTAGCATAATGACATTACTTGGTGTTGTCTTCCCTGTGCCCATAAAAGTTAGGGAGAATGCGCTATGGTTGAGAAGCTACTTTCACCATTTGGTATTGTATATTAGCAACAAATAAAATTCATTAAAAATGCATTTTCAAAATAGCTTTGATAGTAACCTACAGCAACCCTGTGAAAAAGCCAACTGAGTTTCAGTCCTATGGTCTCCATATGGAAAACACATGTCTAATATCAACAACATCAAGGAGAAAATAATTGGAATTGCTTTAAGAATTTTATAATGCAAGGACAAAGAGACTATGCACTTGTGAATGTCTGTATGAACGAACAACCACATTGGTTGAAAGACAGGCATCATGAGACTCCAATGGCTTCTAAGAAGGGGGTGACATAACTTCTTACATGAGCATTCATTCAAGATTGACATGGGCTTGGTCCATAGGACTGCACACTGTTAATCAATACACAGGGGCTGGCCAGCTCAGCACATTAGCAGTGGATATTTTCATTTCCATCTTACTAATGTGAATATAATTTAGGCTGGATTCCAGCCTAATTTTCATGTTTAAAAAAAAAAAAAAGTAGTCTTCTGTTCTATGTGGAGTTAGGGCTCAACACCTAATTCCTAGACAGAATTACTGAATTTTCACCAACGCAATTAAAAAAGTCATAAATATCTTTCTCCTCACTACTGTTAGATCTTGAAGGATCAGAACAGGTGGTTTAGAATGGAAAATGTTCTCCATTTTTTGACAAACCTTTCTATCTTCTGGGAATAACCAACTGTAGTTAAAATCTCCCCCAGGCTCCAACCATACCAAATCCCTTCATAAATCCACCTTGACCATTTAATCTACTAACAGACCTGCTAGAGCCACACTGAAAACTGCTTCTAGGAACTGTGCAACTTATTAGTATGAAAGCTGTAAATGAATGAGAGCCTCTCACAAAATGTTCCTTTCCATTCAGCTAAAAATGAAAACACCCTGGACACATGAAAAAGTAAGAAATTACCCTTGTTAAGAAAACTCTTTAATAAAAAGAAGAAATGTCTCCCTTTGAGGATTTCTTTCTTCTTCTCCATGTACTGGCAAGTGTTCAGTAGTGCAGGGTATTTATTTTCTTTATTTTCATCTCTTTCTTCAGGTCTGACATCCAGGCACTTACCAGATATATGTTGAGGCTCCACACTGCAAATAGACTCCTTTGTTAAGCAGTATTTTATGGGCCTTGTTTCCAGAGACAGACAATGCTTTGACCTCTTGAATCACAGCTCCTTTAGCGAGACGGATTTTCCCACCTATCAAGGACAACCTGAGAATACTGGTGAGAGGTCTGGAATTGGGCACTGAAAACCATGTTATTTATGAGTGAGGGAAAGATTAAAGAACACTTTGAACTTTGAAATTAACAATGACTTTGCCATTTAAGTCTGACAGAGCTCAGGGTTGTGCTAAATGATAAATACAACAGTAATGAAAAACTCCCTCCTGTGCCATTCTACATGCTGTTTGCTCTCAGTTCATTTTCATGCACATCCTTCAAAAACACAGAACAAAAGATTATTTGAAAGTCACTACAGGTCTGGGAAATTGATTATGTTTATCGTCTGAACCAACTTAATCTACTAACTATAACATAACCAATCCTTTGGATTTTGACACAGACCTTATAATATTAGCAATTATGCATGAAGCCTAAGATCCCAGAGTTATGTGAGAGAATATGAGAGGAGAATCTCATCTCAACTGTAAGTAAAAAAACAACTTGTGTGAGATCATTAAGAACAAAACCAAAATACATGCTATTTGAATATAATACATAAGTAATATGTTATATTACTTTGTATTATTCATGTACACACACACATAAATTCATAGTTCTATCAACTCATTATTATGGCAATCTCAGAATGGCATCTGACATTCCTGAATCTTCTCTCCTCTCACAGGGAGATTGTCCTTTCCATAGACTGCAACTGAAAGCCTCCAGTGTCTAACTTCAATTCTTGTAGGCATACATACATTTTTAATTATTGTTTAAAAAGTGCTACCTTTTGCCTCAAGCCTTCATTCGTACCAGGATCAAGAGGATTGCACCATCTGCCAACTGAAGTGCAAAATTATTTTTCAGTCATAAGCCTATCTCAAAGTATTTAAAACAGACACCGGGTATTATGACATGGGACAAGATTATGAGCTTATTTAATTTTTCCATGTCTGCACTCTAATATTATGAGTTTTTATATTCTTAGCACAAGAAAAACTTCAGCTATGTCACAATTAAGAAAATCTGCCAGAGTACAGGTAAAGAATTATACAAAGTACTGAAGATCAGTATATCTGATATATACTCTGTATATGTATCAGGCTAAAACCACCACCACTCTAAACACATGGCTCTTTTGTGCTTGACAGTGGAGTTTCAATCCAGTGTGAAGAAAAGAGGCAAGGGCTAATGATACAGGGAATGATATACCAGAAATATCATTCTATTTGGAGAGATGCATGTGAGGTTCAGCTATGTTATCATCTAGAACTAGTGGTCTGCATAGCTAAATACACTGTCTAGTAAGGAGTGACCACGGGAGAAATCCAAACAAGAGGAACACCATCTGAAACAGGGCACAAATTTATGAATTGGTCATTAACAAATGTAGGGACACTCACTCCAGGACGATAGCCTGAGTCCCTGATTCAGAAGAGAAATCATAAGCAGATGATGATCCTGGACACCCTCATTGAAATGCTTCAGAAGGGAGACAAGACCGCAAGGAAATCTGAATGACTGGATAATCAGTATTACCTGCAGGGCCGAGGGAACTGGGGTGCAACATCACACTTCTCTGATAAATGGCAGATCTACACCTCAAACACTGCTTAAATGCAAAGAAAGAACAGGTACCTGAGCTGCCCTTTGACTTGAAAAGACTGGAATTACACAAAGGTTTTCAAAAGATTAAAAAAAATGTATTTTTTCTGTGTTTAAAAAGTTACAAGAGAATCAAATTAAAGTTTTCAAATTCTCAAAATAAAAGGAAAAATGATGGATTAAAAATAACTGCATGCCATGGATCTGAACAAAAATTATTTTGGGAAACTACTAACTTCATGGCTGTTCCTTTAGTGTAGGTTAGATTGCACCAGAAACTACATAAGAAAGAAAAAGAAAGGTCAGAGCTCTTTTAATGGTCACTTTACAGCCGGACCGGAGCAGGGTACAGCCTGTGACTCAGGGTTTATCTCTTAGGTCACAAACAAGCACACTGCTCTGCAAGATGGATAGTGCAGAAAGCCACTGCACAGGCAGACAGAGAGACGGTCAACTTACTGCCCCTGCATTTTTCATTTAGTGGTGAAAATACTATCTTTCCACTTTCCACTGTTCAGTTGCAGAGTGAAGCAAGACAGCAGAATAATTTATCAGGCAGCCCCTTCAAGGCTCCTTCCCAAATCTAAGCTCCCCCAGAGCACTATGTGCTTTCTGTATTGGTCACAGATGTTAAATATCAGTGGTCAGCATCTTCTTAATATGAAACAGGCTTATGTGAAGGAAATTTGCAGATCTTTGCCACCTGCAATGCAGTAAACAAATACTGATTTTTTCTCCAAACCCCTCGTAACAACATGGAGATTAGACTACTACTGACCCTCACACACAATATACAAAAGCCACAAGCCTCAAGTACTTTCAGAACGCAAGTAATAACAGTACATTTTGTTTTTAAAAGACATCTGAAAGATCTGGTCATTGAATTGTTCCCTCTGCTCATTTTTCTCTTTTGTGTAGAGGTATCTCTCCTTGTAGTCCCTACCATGTGCAACAATTCTTTTTTCCAAGTGTGTTCTTCATAAGGCTAATCAGAAAGCATTTTTCCTCTGCTGTTTACCTCTGTATTCCTAACCTCTCAATTTCTGCATTTCATTATTCTAAACGAGATGGAATTGTATTTTTGAAAGTGTTTGTAAAGGGAAAAAAAAGGGCCTATATGCTCCTTTCTTACAGAGGAAAATGCTTTGCTCTTCTGGGTCACCAGCTAGCAGAGATCCATCGACACAGGCTGAAGCAGACGCTTACAGAAAAACCTCTCTTTGTAGAAGCAGCAGCAGAACGAGGCAGAGCCACATCTCACTGTCTCCGCGGAGTTAATCCATTAACTCTCCTTTTTCTTCAGCCTATTTTCTTTGAATTTCTAGGTCAAGCTACCAGGCTTCATCACTGGGACCCAGGCTGGAGTGCCTGCAGAGAGCAACAGCATTGCAGCACGGGGCTCCGAGATCCCCCGTGACAGTGCTGGGAATGGTCTTGCGGGCTGGGGCTAACCATCACCCAGAGCACAGGTGATGCCATCAGAACCTTCCCTTTTTTTCTTTCTTAAAAACGCACAAAGCAACACAGAGTAAGGTGCAGGCTGGGAGTGTTCCCAGCACCTGCTGGTAGCTGTCTCCACCAGCACTTTATGATTTCTCCAACCCCGTCTTCAGGCCAACACTGACACTTCCCTTTCCTCTATATTTCTTCGCCTGCTTGCTTCAGAGTCTGCCGGGAGCAAAAAAGGTGGGAGCATCCTCATTACCATTCTAAACACAAAGTCGTCTTTTATGTCATCACCTAGACAATATTAACTTTATTTCAACACCTCTGAATACTCTCATTAGGCTGTTTCCTCTCTGGTCTGTGATCTGTTTTCTGCTACAGATAAATGTCATAAAACCCAGCACTACCTGATAGTCAATCTTTCCCAGCCACCTCGCCTGTCCTTTTTACCGTGGCACACCCAGTTTCTATGAAATCCTCTAGAAACAGACAGGCATTTGGTAGACACACATCCTGCTGCTACGTTTAAAAAAAAAATCCCAAACCAGCCGCCAGTCTTTCTCTCCCTATGCAAATTCTCCCTCTGAGTGACAGCCGGGCTCCCACTGCTATCTGCCTGAAATGCTAGGCTACGCGTACCAACAAGGTTATCACTTCAAACAAATTCTGCATTTTAATCCAGTTTGTCACCCTTCCTATCCACTTGCTTTAGTTAATGTACGAACAGCCATGTTTACTAACTTGATCCATTACAACAAACTAAAATTCCAGGAGTCCATTTTTGCAGGAAGTGTTGCTATGCTCCCTCTTTCCTTTCAGGATAGCATGCACAGGGAACACCCATTTGTCACATGAACCCTCTGCCCCTGAGGTAAGTGATCTGACTGGTAAGTGGTCCCCTTGGATTCATCACCTCCACGTGGCTCATGCATCCACACAACATCTGGGTCAAAAAGCAGAACAAGAACAGATGCATCTTCAGTAGCCCTACGGAATACTTTCCTAGACTTACAGAATGCTTCTGCTTGTGCACCTCTACTCCACTGTGCTCTGACAGCTGAACTGCTTGCACAGAAGCCCTCTCCCCTGCAGGCTCTCATCCTGATCTGAAATCCCAGCATGACTGGGATTTGGTGTAGGATCTGTGTTGTGAGATGCAAACCCAACTGTTGGAGCTTTGCTAACGGAAGGGCCCTAACCTCTCACCTGCACACATTTACTTATGCTAAAGAGTAATACAGAGATCCTGGCCACCAAGAAAATACATGAGCTCATCATCAGGGCTTCCCTTTCCCTGGGGAGATTGAGAAGTTGTAACAATTCTGGTACGAGCCAGTCAAACGCCTATAAAAACAGATGGCTGTTCGCTTGTCACGTCACCTCCACCTGCATTACCTCAACTCAAACACTACTTCTGTGTAAGCAAACTGAATGACCCATGAGACAATCCCTACAGGTAGGTATCTCACCAGGATGAGACATCACAAGGATTTTCCTCTCTCAGTGAGTGCAGCCCCCAGGATCCTAACAGCTTGCTCCCAGCTCCCAGCCACCGCTCCTCCTCCAGCCCACGCAGATGTTAAACTCATCACACAGCAGATTTAATGTCCTGCACACCCATACAAGCCAGGAATTTCCAAAGAACTGAAACCAACTGACAAGGCAGCATGACATGATGAAAAGACTTAAATAGGTGGCAGACAAGTTGCACCGGTCATCTCAAACAGAAGAGAAACAAATTCTTTATGCCATCCACCATGCTGCTCTATTTTAGGCTATTTTAAAAAGTTCTGAGGTATTTTATTGGTATCATTTTCCATATGGCCTATAAAACCAGGTCACCTTAATACTCCAAGTCCAACTGTGCATGCCTTGGAAGCAAAGGGAAATTGTAACTATGTTTTACAACCTGTAACGTCACTAAAATAGTTCTTAAATATTAAACGAAAAAAGAAAAATCATGTTTTATTAAAATCCCAGATATTCTGGCACCTTCCAGGATTAGAAACAAATGTGTGTATTCTGGCAATATTGTTTTTTTCCAATAAAACTGCCTTTTGGTGCCTCTTACAATTCTGGAAATTACCTAACATGGGCCAAGCTACTATTTGAGACAGAAGTGCGCAACTGGTGCCCGTGGCCTGCAGCCCCAACCCTACACAGTTGTAACCACTTGAGCTAATACTCGTACCTCTGAAGAACCACATTCGCTTCATTATTACTCTCTCCATGTCACCGTTTCTGCATATAATGAATTCAATTACAAGATCGGAGTCACAGACAAAAAAAAATCTATAAAGACTCAAAACCATAACAATAGTGAAATGAGCAGAAATAGAAAAGATTAAAGGAGTATAAAAGGTACCGTCCAAGGGATCTAAGGCTTGTACAAAAATGCACACGTCTGAGAAGCACTACATGACAAGGTAACTAAAATACAGTATGCACAGACATGTTCACTTAAAGAAAAAGAAACTAGATTGTATATGCAGCACAAATATTGATATTGCCTGATTTCTGAGCATGAACATACAAAGAACAGCATTCTTAGGCTTTTCTTTACATTGCTTTTTGAGAATGGAGTGTAAAGTGATAGAAGACTCCATGCATAACATCAAAGTCCATCATAGGGCCCTCTGAACTATAAAGCCAGCAAATCAAAAGTATGCCTTTCCTGTTTTCTTCAGAGCCAGACACTTTTTCTTGGAGAAGCCATGCAACAAATCAGGCAAAAGGTCTTCAAGGAATCACACTGCAAGAACCAAACCAGTCTTCATCAGAAGAAGCAGAATCACTTATTAACAAGGAATACTTCCGTGATAAATTTCATCATCTTCCTACTCATGCAATCCTATTGATAGTACATAGCTCTGAAAACAAACACTGTCTGTCTTCAGGAACCAACGGGACACTTTATTCACCCCTTTTGTACTCTAAGTTGTCCTCTTGAAATTTCTCAGGGGTATTTACCTTTAAGTGAAGAAGCCCAAGAATTTAAAACCTAGTCTGACAATGGGAGGAAAATTAAGTAACTGGAAGCAGCTTATTGAACTGAGAACATTTAGGTAACTGTAGGTCCACAGGAAATTGACACCATGTATGTATGTGAAATACGTGCATGTAGAGATACATGGAACAGGATGGGCAAAAATGTGTGCCGTTCCCCCTTTTCAGGTAGGAATATCCCTTCAGTTCCAGCTGGCTGAAATTTCCTCTGGACTATGCATGAGAGGTCCTTGCTCTGGGAAAGGAACAGACACTGCTGGCAGGAGAGGGGAGGCTGTTACACACATATGCACAAATACTAAAACAAAAAATCCAACTGTGCATTTAGACATACGATATAAAATGTCTATTCTGGATTCATTACGCACTTCCTTTCTATTCTTTGAGAACAGACCTTCAGCTTCACAGAGGAAACCTGACATATGAAATTGGAGTGTGGGTTGGAAGCAAGAGGATAACTTCAATATGATGGAAAAGTACTCATTTCGTTTTCTTGTGAAGACTGAAATGAGACAGGCTAATTATACGTGGGGAATGTGTCCTATCCCCCAAGACAATGAGTATTGAGGGGTTTATCAAAAAGAATATGTCAGAAATACATTTTTCCCACAGTTACATTGAAGTTGCACGTGTAAAAACAACTGTGTTTCAATCTGAAGTGATACCAATTTCACAAAATAAGCCAATACCTGTTCAAAACTAATTTTCCATTGACGTATCACTTGAAGAGCCCATAAACATAAGTGAATACCACAAAACCGCTTGCTTCTACTCAACCAGATTTACAGACAAGCCACAGTATGGTCACTTCATAGAGAGAAACAAAGGGAGAAGCATTTCTAGAGTCTACATTCTTAACACCTTTTGCTTGTGAAACTTCAAATTTGGCAGGGGAAGAGGGAGATGGGCAACATGGTATGCTGCTTTTCTCAGGGCTTCAGGAGCAAATAGTCCCAAACTGCAACCTTCAGAGTCCTTGCGACTAGCTGAAGGGGACAGGCATAACTGTATTCCCATCATCCCCACAACTTCTGGAATAAGCCAGTCCATTGGAAATTCCTGCACGTAAGTTTTGTCTATTTCAGTAGGGAAAAAATTCCTACTCTGAGTTTCAGAAGATCTGAACCACAGCTGCTCAAGTCAGGAGCTGAAGGATGAACTCCAAGCTGTATGCTTGAACACTTAAAGCAACCCATTCCTTATAAGCACAGAATAGATCCCTGTAAAATTTTTAAGAGAAGCAGATGTCTTATGCTCCTGAAAACATCAGGTTAGATATCAGTGGAGCACCAATAACTTAAAATCAACTGTCAGAGGAGAAATTAGGCTATTGTGCTTTCTGTAGGAAATAGTAAATAAAAAGGTACAGTGAAATGAGAGCAGTTTTATGTGCATAATGCATGTTATAACTTAAAAATAGCATTGTTGCTGCATAGGAAGACTACCATCAATAAATAGCCCTGGTTTTCTGAATGGCAGCATGTTAGTCATCCTCTGATGCCTAACAGAGGAAACTGGACAATCTGCAAGAAGGACCAATTGCAAAGGGACACTAATGAAACTGTTTTGGTTCTTGTTCTTTGGTTCTACTTAGCCTGTCAGTGCTTTAATTGAACCTGCTAAGAAAGACATCTGCATCATTTGTCTTGTAGACAATTACTGTAACTCAGAAGGGAGTGGCATTTCCTCCACTTTTCCATACTCTTTCTGCTAGGAGTTGATATCAATCTGTCAATGGCCAAACAAAATGAGTTGCTACAAATAGCAGCTGTGTTTGAGTGACAGCAAGAGTCAGTAGCTCAACTAATAGAGGTGTACAAGGACGAAATTTACTTAAGAACTTCAGGGTTCCATAAACCACAACAGTAGAGGTACACATAGGAAGAGTAAAGGACTCAAATACTATCAGAAATCAATGCAAGTGGGAAGCTGCTAGCATCTTAAGGGTCTCCTGAAAACTTAAACCTAGATGAAACTACTGACTCTTCCCCTTAGTGCACTCGATGTCACTACCAGAGATGACATGTTGCCTATTCTACAGCTCCTTGCAATGCATCACAAGTAGTTTTACATGGCAAAAAGCTGATAAGGAACAGGCATTGCTGTTAGCTAACATCAGCAAATATCTGCAAAAATGGCAGGCCTAGTGTGCAATAACAGTGAAGCCCTTTATTAAACAACCTGGTATTTACATATCTTCATTAATAGTAAGATGCATTAATAAGCAAAAGCCAGTGCAGCAGGAAACCTCTCAGAGGCTCTCAGGGGATCAATTAAGATAGACTTATCTGAAATAAAGCTGTTTAAAAGGAAACATGCAGTTTAATCCAGGGCAGGGGAAAGTCTCTCTATAGAAATGGCTGCTTCTCAAACCAAGTTGTCAAGAGCCTCTTTCACTTGTTTTAGAAGTATATTATAATCATAAGAGGAATGAAAGGTCTGGGCTGCAGTTTTTCCACTTGTTGCATATCGCCATGTATAATGAAGGAATACATCAACCTGAGAAGATGACCTTGCTTCAGTCAGCAAAATACAAAGTTTCACATAGGAAGCAGTGACAGTCATTTTGTCATCCACTGAAGGTTTGCCCAAAATCTGCCTCCCACAAGGCCCAGATTAACCTTAGAGCAGAGACGGCCTTTGCTGAACATGAGCATTGCTGGATAAAAGCAGATGCTACCAGTTTTACAGTCTGGAGACCAAGGTGAATCTGGACATGACAGTTAGGTGATGGCTTAGTCTAAATACTCATTTTGGAAAGGTTTCTGTGAGGGATGTCCCCAAAGATCCTAACTAAGACATGTTCTCCTGCCAACAAGTGTTGTGCAAATAGTCTAATTAGGAAGTGTTCTCTGCTGCCAGCAGCAGCCTGCTTCACAGCTTGGTATTTCTGCCAAACCACAGTAAAGGCAATGCACCCCAACCTTTAAGATGCCTAACACAGATTCTCTTGTTGAAATGCTAGACATTCTTCTCCACAGACTCCTCTAGGTGGTATTCAAGTTAATCTTTTAATTAATCTACTTGGCAATATCATTAATCAAGGGTGGACTCTGCCCTGCTTATTACAAGACCCTCTGCATTTCGACTCCCCTCACTAGATTTAATTAATATTGTAGTTGGATGAAACAGCTTCTTCTTCTATTTTAAGACCAATGATATGTTTCCAATGTTACTAGAGCCTCTGCTTCAAGTAACTAGGACATATCCCCATTTCTCAAGATGGTAGCAAGGGGAGCTGGAGAAGTGAAAGCTCTCAAGTTAGATATCACACAAGTTTGTGTGGAAGCCAAGCTGAAAAAAGACCAAAGAAAGATGCTCTTTGGTGACATGTATCTGCTCTGCTTAAAATTTACTGTTAGTTTCCCACAATGCCTCCTTTTTATAGCATCATTATCACAGAATAATTTACAACCAGCCTCACCAGTTGCATTAACAGTCTCTTGCAAGTTTATAAAAAGAACATTGTAGCAAGAAATGTCAATTAAAAACACGTTAAAGTAGATGCACTGAGACTGCACTGCTCCAAGAGACAGCCCGGTTACAGTCCCATCCTGCAGAAGAAATAGAGGTGGCACATGCAGCCTCTACTGTGTTTCCAGCACCCTTCATGGGTGAGCAAAGGACTTCAAGGAGAATGTCTTTCTGGGTTGACAGATGACCTCCAGGATGAAGGAGAACTGAGGAGGATCATTAAAAGAAGACAGCAAATTATCTTGAGGACACACACACACAAAAAAAGCAGAAGACATCTGGAGACTGCAAGAGTTGCATGAATTTGTTTGGTTAGGTATAGTTACTTAATCATTACACGAAGCTTGTGATCAGAAACCTCTCTATTTGAGCTCAGAAAGTATACTAACAGGTACATATATCCTCTTGATATTTTTGTAAATGCCAAAAAACTACAATGCTAATTTGCACAACATTAATTTATGTAAATGTAACAAAGCCAGGAGAGTTCAGGTTCACCTTTCACCGTTCCTGAATAAAGCAGGTATCTGAAGAAAGCAAGACAGAGGTAGCAAATTGTCTGTAGTAACATTTAACCTCAAGTGGATTTTATTTGCAGAGCAGGAGAGCAAAAAGAGAGTGGAGAAAGGGCTTATGCTGACAATGCCAACGGTCCATTAACTGCAGCAGCTGTGCTGCTGGAATGATCAAACTCAGGTTTAAAAGCAGCACAGTCTTTTCACTTTACAAGGAAGGCATAGAAAAGGCTTGATCCTGCTTATAAGTTTCTATTGTAACCGGCAAGAAACAACTCATTAATGGAGCTCTAAGATCTAAAAGAATTAGCAGTATTACTGACTGACCACATCACCCAAACATAACCTCCAGGCTCTCTAACTGCTCTTCTGTTTCTCTCCATACCACTTGTGCAAGGCGGTCAGGGATATTAAGACCACATTCACGCGCTTGATGAAAAAAATACAAATGACATAAGCTGAAAGCCCTGAAAAGCCCCATAAGCTGATGAAAAAAATGTGAGGTCATTATACTCCAGTATTCTTCTCAGCTGCCCTCAGTGGGTATCTGTCATCATTACAGTACTCTGAATCATAATGGACTCCAACCGTTTAATAATGATTGCAACACCCTTCCTAATGAGGTTGGTGCTGCCCTCTGATGTGAATATTCATAAAACAGGGCTGGTAATGGGTTCCGTCTTGATTAGCAGGCTGCGGTTCTGTATAAAGTCTGAGAGACATCTTTTGATGCAAAAAAAATATCAAATTAAATCCTTGTTTCAAGCAGAGTAAATGAATTTGACTTTCGGTGATCAAGAGGGGAAAAACTTCTAATTAGACACGCAAGCAATCATCTTGTTCAGTGTTCTTTCAAAGAAGGGCTATAGGGACGCAGAATCCTAATAAACCTTCCCTCAATCACCTTTTAGATAAATGTTAAGGATTAAAATTAAATGTAATTAAAGTTCACTAATCTGATACGGTTTCCATTGATAGCCCTTTTTTTTTTTCCTTTCCCCTTTGCCCTGTTATCCTTAGCTCGTTCCCAAGTCCCTCTCTTCTCCTGGCAGCCTCATCTCCTGCAGCAGGGAAGGCACGAAGGCAAGCTGCTGCCTGAGAGCCAGAGCCCAGCTGTAGGCAGGTCGACGGACTGGCGCCGGCTCACGTCGCACTGCCCCACGCTGCGCAGCAGCCACTGCTGCAGCTGCTTCGGCATCCACGCGTCGGCATGGCTAAGCACAGCTAATACGAAGTGCCTCCTGGGTCACTGACATAATGCTGCTAACACTTCTGCGTCTGGGTTGGTTGTTTTTTTCTTTTTTGAGGGAGAGAGGGACACCTCGTCCTCTCTTCTCAATTGTTGACAATTTCACTTCATCAGTAGAAAAATAAATGGAATCAACCTTTATAGGACGTAAGCTTCTGTCCATTACGTCAACAGAAAGACTTCCATTTCTTCCTAGGTCCAGAATGAGGCCATTCCACTTCTGGGGCACCCCTGAATCCAACCAGCCCACAGTGCTGGAATTCATGGCGTTACCCTTACGAGTGAGAAATTTCCTGGCTAGTAAACAAACATTGCTGCTGCGCTGCTGTTAATCCAGCTAGGTGGAGAGTGACTGATTTGAGCTAAGCTTCCACTTGCTTTTGGAAAGAAAGAAACCAAATATTTATCCCTCTCTGCTCATGCGAGATGCTCTCTGTGTAACAGGAAAAAGAAGGAAAAAAACAGGCTAAACAGATTTTGTTCACCAATAGGAACTGGACTAGATAGGAGCTTTAATAATAACAAATAATACCAGCAATAATGAAGCTTTTGCACTCCAACCTCAGAGTCAGAGCAGACAGGCATCTGCAATAAGAAAGGGATTTCTAGCCAAATGATGGGGCTGGGGAAAAATAAAAGGAGAAACTGGAAGCAGGGGTCAGCAGGTCTCCCAGCCTCAGTATAAAGCTCAATACAGGTGCATTTTACTTTTAAACCTATGAAGATGCTAATTTGAGACATTTCAGCGCCAGCAGAGCTTCAGGTAGCACTGATCTGCACGAAGGGGACAGGGACAGAACTGACAAACACATAGAACAAACAACATCTCAGAGGCAGGTTTTTCCCTGCTCTCCTCCATCTACAATCAGCCAGAATTAACTTGGGCCTGCCTTCCCTTCCCAGATGCTCAGAAGTACACCAAAATCATGGATTCATTATCGAACCCAGTCTCCATGCCCTCCCACCCTGCCTTCCCCTCATTAGCACAGGCTGCTCCCTTCCCTTTCCTCGCCAGTGTTCCGGAGCAGCAGAGCACGCTGTTTTCGGGAGCACTGTTTTTTCCTGCTGGCCGGTGACATTTTAAAACTCCCCGCACGTAGGTGCTCAATTGCCAGAGCTCTCGGTATCTCGGTGAGCAGCTGCTGTGTCACCGCCGGCCCCCTCCCGCAGCAGGCCTGTCACCTGCCAGCACAGCCCCGTGCCAAACCCGGGGACCACAGGGGCTGGCAAACAGATGGCTTATCTCAAAGTCTAATTATCGGTGCTGACTGAAAAGTCCACAGCCAGGACCAGCGTGGGATGGGACTTTGCTGGGCTGCCATTGAGGGGAAATGGGTGGTAAATAGGATGGAATAAGGATGGATGACTAGGACTTTTGTGCCAGGCTCCTAACGCACCACAAACGCTGGGGAAGGCAGGGCTGAGTTCTGGTCGGGGTTCTGCTGACACCTAGCTTGTTCTGAACAATCCTCTTCAGGATGCACAGAAAATGGTGCAGCAAGAATCAACAATACTTTCTTCTTTTGTCTGCGGTAAACACTGCACGCTGTGCTGAGCTACAGACCATACTCGATCTGAGCTGACAGCTCACAACAGTTTCCAAACATACTTTTTTTTGGAGCTTGAAAAGAACAATCCCAAATAAGTGAACTTGCAACTTGATATTAACCATGCCTGGCTTGTTCACTTTCAGAAAAGAACAAAATAACCAGATTAAAATGAAAAAAAATCAGCCCAACTTGTTTTTAAATCTAGGCAAATTTAGAGCTAAGCCTGAGCTGAGCTCGGACTAAGAAAGCAATGAGACTGACCCAAGGCAAATAAAGTCCAGACTGCCAGTGCCCCCCACTCCTCACCCAACAAATGCTTTAATATCCTTGCCTTGGGCCACCCACGCTGCTCAGCACTGCTCCCTCTTCAGAACGCTATCTGCATTCCAGTAGCAGCAGGTTCTCAGTTGTCCTAGATGCCAATGATCTCCTATTTCCTCTGTCTACAAAAATTCTTGGTTTCTTCAGTGAGCGGAGTACCCAGCACATATCAGGCCAAGATTCAACCAAGTCATTCCAGCCTTGAGAAAACAATCAACCTCTCCTTACCCTTTCCAGACATAAGACAAGTTGAACACCATCTTATCAAATGTTATCCCCAAAACTGTAGCTCCAGAAAACACGCATTCTCTTTCAATTATGTCAGTTACCCTTCGGTATCTGAACATACTAAAAGTAGTAATATTCATGCTTAGTTACTCCAACAACGAGAAAATCTCCAAACTAAAGTCTCATTGTGGCAACTTGTACAAAGGAGTGAAAAGTCACAAAGCAAGGAGAGCTACACTACCTGAAATTGCCCCCAGTGAGAGAGACAGCATCTACATAGATGAAAAAGTGAGGAAAGGAGGAAACATTTGCAGCTCAACCAAAATATTCTCCACATTTGCAATGTAATATTAATAAAGAAGTTAAAAAGGGCCATGTGTTCTTACTTGACAACCACATGGCTAAGGGCATCCCAAGGCTTCTTTGAAGAGGAGAGCATTCGCATCAACATCATGAAGTAACATTTGTACATGTTGCCTTCCACAGCCTTGAAGCACCCACCATTTGTTCTGTAGCTCAGTATGTCACTGATTCTGCAGCCCTCCCACTGACCTGCCTTTTTGCGCCCATGTGTGCAAAACAGCCCATGACAGACGCTTTGATGCTCTATTCCACACAGCCTGCTCCAGCAGGAGTCGCTTACCCCATCCTCTTGGTTAGGGAGATGCAGGTAATTGCAGGAAGGGGGGGAAGGCAGAAGAATTTCTTCTTGCTGGGTATCTGCTTATCTACAGTTCTGTAAAGTGCTTTACACTGAATAAAAAGAGACCATGCAATGTTTGTATAACTTGACAAATAGGCTGCTTATTTCACTGTACACTCCATTATAACCCTGTCCCACCGTAACTTGAAGAAATCTGGCAAAAAACACAAATGAGAAGGCACGCAGTGCTCTCCAAAATGCTACCTACCAGCCAGGGCTGATGGAAATGCTGCAGAGGGAGGTCTGCAGGACACAGATCTGAGTACATCTGCTTAGGCCACTGGAGGGTCTTTAAGCTAGGTTGTGGGTAGGACGTCCAGAGTTCCAAGTGGACCTGTATATATTGTTGCTTGCTCCATGTACACTGCTGCTACTTTTATGACCACAATATAATGGTGTCTGGATGTCCTTCGGAAGTGTTCCCATACCTGGGAATTTTTGGTAGTTCATTTATTTCTTGAGCAGTATAAAGAGAGCAAACACAGGGTGACGATCTGAATTCTGTACTCAATGTAAGGCAGTAAGTAACACTCCATAATTTTTGTAGTTCTACACTTCAGTTTTATATTAAGACTGTCAGTAAAGGAAGAGGAATTTAAATGCTCTCAATAAAGCATTCCTAATCAGCATACTGCCGTAGCCTGTAAGTACCTGTGTGATTTCAAAGTTCCCAGTATCCTTCTAATAATTCTAATGCCTCCCATGATTGTACTCAACTACCACAGCTATGGAAGCAGTCTTGATTAAAAAAGAAACCTACTGGAATGCAAAGGCACAGTGAGATCCAATCCATTGGCTGAAATGGACAACAGGTATCATTCAGCATGACTGCTCCCAGCATCATTATCAGGTGTTTCACAGGCAGAATCAGAAAAGCACATGAAAGAATCACCTAGCCTAAAGAAAACACCAATTATATCCTAAAGCAAAAGCTCACATTTTATTATTATTTTTTTTAAAACGAGAAGGATTGAAAACTGGATCACAATAAAAAAATACCTTGCCCAGTACCGGCCTCTCAGGGTAACACTGCCTGAGCACAACCAAGAAGCACAAGGCAGGCTTGTGGCAAACAACACTCTCTCTGTGTACTCTTTGGGCTCCTAGGGGTTTCTAACTAAGGCGTTTGGACTCGGCTGTACCAGGTAGCCTTGTGCTCCCTAGGTCTTAATGGATATTCCTTCCACAAATTTCTTTCTTCATTTTTAAAATTCATGCAAACTTTTGCATCAAAACAACCTGTGGCGCTAAGATAACAGTTCACTGGTGCTCTGAACAAAGATACTGTCTTTCACTTGTTTTGAGCCTACCAGCTAATAATTTCCTTAATGATCTCTGCAGTTCTTGCATCAAGGAGAGCTAATTAACAACTATTTCCTGTTCTCAATACTCATGTTCTAATAAGCCTGCTGAATCTCAGATTTTCTCCAGGTGGTTTCTTCTTCACAGTGAAGAATCAGTCCACGACTATTCCTCAATCTGGAAATTGCTGTACACCTTGAATTATTCTTGCCACTTTTCTCCACATCTTTGCTAGTCCTTCTGTCTCTTTTCTGAGGGGGAGGAATGATGATAAGAAGAACAAAGGAACCCAAACCACACAACGTACTGAGATGACGGTGCCCCATGAATTCACTCTGTACTACACTGATCTTTCCTACTTTATTTTCCGTTCCTCTCCTAGCAGTCACTAATATTCCTAACACGAAGTTTCTTTTTGAAGCCTATTTAGTAGTAATTTTGAATGCTATTTATATTCATAAAAACCAGAAAGCCTTGTCTCTGATCTTATTAGAACACTCTGAGCTTCAGCAAACTTCTTTCTGCCGTGTTCTTCATAAGGTCAATTTTGATGGCCATAAGTTCAGCCACGATTTTCTTCATTTCACCATGAGTCTAACATAATACATTATGTTCAAAGAACACCCAAGAACAAACTGTTAGTATTTACCCTTCTCCCTCAAAAAATACTGTCGTAAAGTTCCTTTGAGGAAGAGGCAGAAGCTGGACAGCTATCTTCATAGCTGTCCCCATTCTCTATCTACCACCACTGGAAGCAATCCTACATAGTGTTTAATCTCACCTGATTTTTCTACTTCAATACTTTCAGGCTGCTACCGTGCTGCAACATAATACTTGCCACTAAGCATTCTCTGCTTCTTCACCCAAGTAACTGTCCAACTTGTATTGCTGGCAAGAAAAAGTATTTCTCATGCTGCTCTGACTCATACACTCATCCCACAACAGTAGAGAATCATGTTCTGAACCCTCACCTTATTGATCTTCCATTTTCACCCATGAAAAACAGATATTTGGAGGTGCAGCCCAGGTAAGTCTCCAGTTTTTTCCCAGTTTCTTTCATAAGCTTCTAGATCTGAAGAGAAGAGAGACCTGAAGGAGGAGTCCTCACAAGACAGTTTTGGCACTGCTGCAACAAAGTCAGCTCATCAAATATCCAAATAATAAACGTCTAAAAACTTGACAGAGAAACATGGAGGAAGACAAACATTCATTCCTCTTTCCCTCGCCCTGCCATTCTCTGAAGTCTTAAAGCAGCAGCTCATGCACCCATATATAGTGCACCACTATACTCAGAGTAACACCATGGTACAACTGACTGCCTCACACTTGGCCTGCTGTGTAGCATGGCAGATGGATGAAACTAACACTGCAGTGTACAGTTCCAAGTTTGTGATGCAAAATATCCACATTCTACCTGCTTGCACAAATATAAATTAGTCAATAAATAATAAATACAAATGAAATATTTTTGCTGTAGCTTAGACGTGAATGTCTATTGCCTGACCTTCCTTGCTTGCTCCCTTTGCCTTCCTCCATACCATAAGACTAGCTTCACAAAGTGAAATTAAGATTAGAAAAATCCATTAAAATGAGAACATTAAGTCTACATTTTTACTGTCAATAGAGGTATTTCTCCGAGCTTAGTCCTCCATTTCATCTCACTTCTGGCTTCTCCTAACAGCAGCCAGTAGTGTAAGAAGAACCAGCACTTCAATCACTGGATGGATGTCAGTCAGTTTCTTTTCCCAATAACAGAAAGTGGCCTTACTCTAGAAGAGATTAACTTGCACAGAAGAAAGTGTGAAATACACAAGAAGATACCTCTTACAACCCTTATCCCTTATAATAGATAACTATATGGTAAAATAACCTCATATTTAAAATTTATGAGAGAAAGAGTGAGTATTGCACTGACTTGGTTTGAATACGACTGTTGCTTTGAGTATCAAAACATACAGTTCCCCACGCACACTACCAATTACTAACAGTTTCTAAGTATATGAAGCACGTATGAAATACAAAAACCTATTTAAACTGCTCTCTATGAATCCACTTCTTTCTTTGCACATATAATACAATGGAAAAAATAACTGTGCTATCTAAAAGGTTTACCTGTCACAGCAAGTGCAGTAACACTCTGCGCTCCTCTTCTCCCCCAATAGTGATAAAGCGGTTTCTTGTTTTGTCACTATTCATCACAGCCCAGCGGTATTCTATAGCTTTAGGAGAGCAACCCTCTCCTATGTGGCGTATGATATGCAGCACTGAAAACTGGCTTCATAAAGCCCAGTATGTTTGGAAAAAAAACAGGTACAAGCATCAGTTCTTTCACCGAAGTCTCAGAAATACGAAAATTATCTGAATTCTTAACATAGTATGTCGGTAATAGTCAGTGTTTACAAGGAATAAAATATTTACTTATTCTGAGAGTAAACAAAGTATACAGTGCCTACCGGAATTTGGGTACCGGAACTTTGGTACCTGAAGCTCCCACAGGAAAATTCTGCCACAGTCTCTCCTGCAGGGCTAGGACATTCCAAACTTAACTTTCTACATCAGGAGCTACTCTATGCAACAGGATTTGGATGAAAATGTCCGTGCTGAAATTAAATGGAACCATGCCTAACTAAGAATTAAATTATTGCGCTGCAGAGACAATGCATACAAAGCCTGTATACGCAACGCACGTTTGCTGTGGGAAACCAACTACAATCAGTGCTAAGTTAATTAATTGCTTGGTGTTAACAGATGGCTCATATCTGAGCTGTGGTTTTCAAAATTCCAACTCTTGTGCTGTTGAGCCATTTGGACAAAGCAAGTGAGGCTACAGGAGCAAAGCATTACATTCATGTTGGATCCAGTGATCATCACATTATCGTCACTGCGGCTGTCATACACTGAACTTCTGGGTTATCAAACTTCCAGAGTTCCCGAGACAGTGAGAGGTTAAGACTTAATCCTAACAAAAATACATTTTTAAAGGTTAGAGCACAGCCACTTCCACCCAATCATAATAACCTTAGGAGACTTCAAGCTGTAGGGTAGAATCAGAAACTAAAGAAATGAATCAAAAATTTAGTTCTACTGACTAAATTATTTTTTCCCTATTTTCTCCAACATGTTTCCCTAGGCAAGTGTCTTCATTTCTTTTTAGCTTGGACTGAAAAATGTCAGCAAAGGAAACTACAAACAAGACTTTTTAATTCTGTCTGAAGTTTTGAATAAAGCTACAGATGTTTTTCTTTACTTTCTTATTATCAAGTTGTTGTGGGGATTTATTTTTATTTTTTTAAGTGATACTACCCAACTGTGAAAAAGATAAGAGAGGGGGGAAAAAATCACAGCTATGGGAAGGCAGAGCACATAAGCCAGCTGGTCCTCAGCATGGCGAGCAAGAAAATCCTGTGGGGTTCTCTTCCACACCTCATCTGGTTTACAGCAGACTTCACTCAGTCAAAAGACACGTGGGGAAGGGTGGGAAGACCCTAAAGTGCAAAGCAGATTGATTTTAGGTTTTACCATGACAGGTTGTTGGGGGAGGGCAAGCAGGGAGGCCTGCAAATGCAGGGTGACTTACAAGCTCATTCCAGTTCCCCAGGGATAAACAAACTTCTACCTGATAAAACCAGAATGCACAGCAAATTTACATGACTGACAACTAGGTAACAGAGCCCATAACTCAATATAACTTACTTATCTTTATGTGCATCCTTTATATTAAACAAAAATCTGAAAGCTTCAAAAATTTAATGTGTAATGTGAAGTGTGATGATTAAAATAGTTTTTTATCCATGAGTTCCTCAAAAATTATTCTAATAATCGCTCCTACTTAACTTGACTTTAACGTGATTCATCACCTTAATTACAAAAACTTCCTCGGTTCCATGGCTGTAGGATTCTTAATCATTTCACTGAAAACACACACTGGGCTTTCTGTAATCATTTCCCACAACTACATTTCAGCAAACAATGAAGATACTTCCAATACTTGACCAGTCTTAAATAAATTACTAAACCCAGGACAGACTGTCCAAAATACAAACACTTGCTTTACCAGTTGCTCAAGGGCTTTGATTTCCGTGGTTGGGAAGGGCTGCATTTTGACATTATCTTAAAGAAAGATAAAATCTTTTGCAAAACATGAAAGATTCATAATCTTTTGTGCATGGCATCGTTCCTGGCATTAAAGCACCCAAAGTTAGCTTGTGGTCTTGGCTTTTGCCATTACTCTCTGGCTGCAGTAAAACCAAGCATGCAAAAGGACAATAAAAATGCTTTAAAATTTTAAAAGGTAAATCCAGACACCTTACAAAAGGAAAAACAGTTAGCCAATAAAGTGTGATACAAATAGTTAGCTACTTCTGGTATTTTAGCAGTCCACTGCAAGATCTCCAACTTAGGTAAGGAGAAGTGACCCAGCTCACCTAACCCTTGTGTTCCTCAACACCACTGATTGTGCTGAAGGAGAATAGAGGAAGTGAGGTTCTCCTCAGTGGGAAAATGAGCCTGCACAGAAGGTGGCATAGCTCCACTGGAAGAATGAAATGGAAAAGACACGCTAAGGGAAGAAAGATGAGTAGCACAAGTCAAGGGGTAGAAGTGGAAAGCAGCAACAAAGGCTGCACTGAGGGGAGAACAGAACTGTGGAGGTGACAACTTCTTACCTAGCAGGACACAAGATAACAGCTAGATAGATTAGGTTTCTAACATCACTCTTGCTTTCTCATTAATGTGGCATTTCCTTTATTGGTTTGGTTTGTTGCAACCAAGTAGTTGTGCGTCCATGAAGCCTACAGCTCTGCCCCAACCAGTGGAAGGTTACAAAGTTTGTTCACAGAGTACTCCGTAATTATTACAGACAATTCACTGTCCAGTGGCTTCCTACTCCCCGTTACATCTATTTCTAAACAGCTATCAAATCCTTTATGACACAGCAACTCCTTGCATGTACAGGTATTTTCTATGGAGAAAAAATGCAGAAGACTTCAGAGCTGTAAACAGATATTTAGCTACAAGTCCAATTTTAACAACATGTTAGCAAAATCCCATCAGGCAATATGCTTTTATGTTTGCTTTACCCGATACATTACAGTTAACTAATATGTTTATCAAAATTGTACAAGAGTAAATGACAATACAAACCATTTCCCCACATCAACATTTTTTTTCTGTCCCGAGCAGGCCAACAAGTCATTAATCTAGTGTATTTTCATTATAAGTTAACAGCTGTATGACACAAGCTGTAAATTAAACCCAAATGTTTGAGCTTGTGTATAGCAGTATTTTGTCAAAATGATAATCAGTCATCAACATCGTATGTTACTCTATGCTAGTGGACCACATTACTGCATGCCCATACCTTTCATCATTTATTTTTCAAAAGAATTATTAGTTCTGAAAGTCCTTCTATAGCCTACAAATAAATCTTCTCTAGTTTGCCGTACTGGATAATCTTCCTTGATTGCCATTTTGTATTATCTCTATTTGAGCTATGTATCAATGTAATTGCTTTTGCAGACTCATTTTCTCTATTTTTTTTTAAATTCCTGAACACAAAAAAAATCCCAAAAAAGGCTAGTTTAAAAAAAGGCTTTGATTTTTGTTTCCTTTTTATGTGTTAACATAATGGTCACAGGATTAAGATGTTAAATGGTATGCATTATAAGAAGACTCCACTCTATATTATAAGAAAACCCACTCCAGCGCAAAAAGCGCATATGGGTTTGACATTTCCTAATCTTTCGCTAAGTTTCCATTACAGAAACAAAAAGGAAAAAAAAAAAAAAAAAAAAAAAAAAAAAAAAGTTGAAAATCTTGTACCTACCATTCAAAGCCATGGAAATGAAATATACGTATGTAGTATGTTTTACAGATGCTACATCACAAAGCAAGAACGGAGGAGTTAAAAGTAATTTTTTAAATTAGAAAATCTCTTCCTTCAGGGGAAAAAGCAAGTCATTAAATGAATGCACTTACAGTTGTTTTCACTGCTAAAAACAGATAAGGCTTTTGCTTCAGGGAACTAATGCAAAAGGAACTACCTTGAACTAAGACAGTGAATGCATGCACTTCTACTGCAAGATAAACCAGGCAGGCTCAACTTCAGAAAAAAACTGAAGTACTGACTTCACCCAAATTCCTTTGTTGCAAGATGGAAAAACCTTTCTTCCTGGTTATACTGAGACAACTCATTAGTTACCTTAAAATAAATGGGACTTTTCTTGCTCAAATTTATACCAGACATTGACGCCAATGTTGTATTACTTTGTGATACGGCCTGTACACAATCTCCCATCCCCGAGCAAATTACTGTCCTTCTCAGTAAAATCTCTCTTCCAACTAACAAAAAAACTAAGAAACTGGTACACTCACATTCCTTCCTCTTCCATTCTTATTTTCTCTTCTGATAACTCACTCACAGACTCCTCTACTATCTCTCCTCCTTCTTTTAATCCCTCCAGGCAACGCTACCTTCAATCTACCCATTCCCCTTGTTTCCTGTTTTCACTACAGAGCTTCAGGCTGACTCCCTTGTTGCTCCCTACAAAGACATCTCACCAGCCCCTTGGCTTTCTTTAACACTCAGCTCCTTGTCCGCTTACACTCTTAGCTACTATTTCTTCATCAGCATGTATGGGACATTCACTTCACTAAAAACGTATTAAAACTTCTCTACAGCTAGTTCCTAGAGCGCAATACTACACCTACGGCTATTGGTTACATCAGTCAAAATGCACTTAAAGGAGCTAACCTAAGGGATAATAGAATAAGCCTCCAGTTTTCTTTAATTATGGTAGAATTCACAGGAACACACATAAGTGAAAGTAAAAGGCAAGGCAACACCTGATCATTTTTAGCCTGAGAAGGCCAGTTTGATGCAAGCCTCAAGATGCTGGAGAGGTGACAGGAGGACAGAGTCCCAGAGGATTTCCTTAAGGGTAACCACACTGCACTCATCAACAACACGTTCTATCCAGGAGGTCTTTTTTGCAAAGAGTTCTAATTTTGTGGATAGTCTCCCTTGTGCCATATGGGCCTGGCTGGCCATACATTGTCTGGGCAGATTGAAAGCATCTGAAAGCAACTGGATAAATAAATAAAATCATAAAATGAGATACTAAAAGTAACAGGTTTATTGTTTGTCTTAAACACATAAATATTGAAGATGTTTGACCTAGTTGTGAATGTACATGTTATGCCCTTGTAGGAAAAATCATCTCATTAATTTTAATTTACTCAAACTAAGTATTTATGGTTTCTTCTCATCTCACACCCTAACGACAATTTTCTGTAACTTGCTCTCAGAACACGGCTCCCTGCTCAGCGAGGATAACTTGAGAAGAGACGCATCAGAAAATACATTCATTTCATAGGAGGGAGAAGTGTAGAGCTTGCTTCACTGTGAAAAGTATGATTTTAAGCTGAATTTCTTAAAAGTATGGCTATTCCTAAAAGGCAAAGGAAACTGGATAGATTGTAGCCGAGCTCTTAATGATTGCTTCTCCTTCATTAGCTGTGAGTAGGGAGAGTAAGTAAAGGACTGCAAACATGTATTCATGATTCTCATTAGCAAAAATGGCACTGTGCAAATCAATTTTCATGGATCCTGCTAGGATGGGCTTTCTAATTAGTCCATCATTACACAGCTAACTTTTCACCACTTCTTAGACATCAAATAGCCCATCACCCCAACACATCACCCGAGCTAACAAGGAGAATTTTAATGAAAGCAAGTCAAATTGGCTGTTACCACAGAAAGCACACAATAGGCTTTGTTATTAATCTTTCCCCATGCTCGTTTCTATTCTGTATTTTAGTTTCTGTTCTCATAAACCTTTTGGTTTGCACCAATAATTTTTTAATGTCTTTTTACTAAAGAATAGAGCAGCTGCAACATGGAGAAAAAAAAACCAACTCAGATAAAACCAAAATAAGGTACAAGCTGAGATTGCTACTGGGTATTTCAGAGCTTTCCATCTTATGATGCTGAAGAGAAATGTCAGCTTGCTGCTTGTGGTTTTAAATGGAAGCAGTCCGTGAAAAGCATTTGGCTGATTGGCTCAGCAGTGTGGTTTAGATGAGCTTCCAGCATGGTTGTCCTGCTTTACAAAGCACAGATGCTCCACTGCAAATGGTGGGGTTCAGCCTGGAAACCCCTATCAGCAGGCACAAAAAGGGGAACCCCTTAAGTTTGAAAGTTATTTGACAAATGCATACACAAAGGAGTAAAATAAAGATGAAAATCTCTCTCAAAACTGAGCAGCCGTTCCTGAATTTGAGTAGCAACACTAGTATTTTGTAGGGTTTTTTTAGTTGAGGGGAAAAAAAAAAAGAGAGAATAAATTCTACATGGACATGTCCCTAATTTAAAATAGCTGCTCCTGCCTCCAGGAAAATCTGCTGCCCTACTGTTCAGGCTCAAGTCTGCTCATACCAATTTTCTGTTTCTCTGTCATGTTTTGCCTCCCTTTCTTCTTCATTACCAGGGACATTTACATGAAACAGCATTTTTGCTTTTAAGAGTTCATCTGTTCCTGCTGCTTATCCCCCCACCTGAAGTCATAATCCTCCGTTTGTGACGACATAATAATTTCCACTGCAACCAATTGTGATGCTACAAACAGAGGATTATGGCTTTAGGTGGGAAATAAACAGCAGGAACAGATGAACACTTAAGAAACAAAGATCCTGTTTTCATGCAAATGTCTTTTGTCATCAAGAACAAGGTTAGAGAAATGCAGAAAATATACGATAAGAGCAAGCAAGCAGAATGGGTACTAAAGAGAAACTCTCAGCGTTTTCCAGGAGGCATTCAGCTGCTCCTTCAAATTAACTTCCTACATAACTAGGAATTTTAAATGTCTCTGAAACATAGGTAACTTTGTATTTGATTGAATTGCCAGCATAATGCGCTCTGAATTATTGAAGTCTGCTCCCCAGCAGGGCTAGCGTGCACTTTGCCATGGGGGTTTGCGAATGGATTAAAAAAATGGGGAGGAGGGATAAAAGGAAAATAGTAATAATAGTCAGAAATCACCGAGTCACAGAATTGCAGGGGTTGGAAGGGACCTCAAGAGATCACTGAATCCAACCCCCAAATCAGACTGAGAGGTTCCCAATGTTAAAGCTCAGTTGGGCTAAACATCTTCCTCCCCCCTACCTTCAAAACAAACAATCCTCCGATTTCACAAGTATCACCAGCTGAATTAATATTCAAGAAATCCAAACAGTAGGAGCAGCAGCAGCAATTTGGTTTTTAATTTAGTTCGGATCAATTTTGTGACTGTTGTGGTTATAATTAGAGGGCTGGAACAAATGGTTAAGCTCCTTCAACATTTATTCAGAGCACAACCTATAGGATGCAGTCCAAGAGGACACACCTAGCAAAGCAGGGCAAACATTTTTGCTGTGGTTAATGAATGGATAGGAAAAGTGAATCAGAGGAGATGAAAAGCATCTGAAATTATCTTTCCTCCTGGAATAAAGCCAAGCCCCAAGCAAAGCAATTAAAACATTTCTCAACACTTTCACTATGGACTTCTTGTTTCAAAACGACACACTTGTTCAAGAGATAAGCATTCAACATAAAAGCTCAGAAACACTGCTAGGCTCGAATGAGAGCTCCCGTTCCATACATAGACAACCCCATCCCATCCCACAAAGCTGACAGTCACAGTGAGCTGTGCAACAGATGATCTCCCACCACCAGCAACAAACTTCTAACCTGTCTCTCACTCACCGTGTTAAGAGAACCACTCAGTGGACGATCTGCCAATAGGCAGGAAAAAACAACTGCCATGTCATTACATCGTCAGACTGCCCACTTTAAGGCCTTCTTTCTGAGAGCATACCTTCGGCTTCTGTTCCATATGTCTAGGTGTTCTGGTCTGATTTAAGGTAGTATCTTACTTATCTAACTGAATTTTAGAAAGAAAAGGAATATAAAATTAGAAAATTAGAAAGAAAGGGGAGAAGGAAAGGAAAACAAATGCCTAATTTGAGAGCACGTCTTCTTGAAAATGTGTATTTTCATAGAGCTGTTCCTTTAAGCCAGCAACAGAGCTGGATGAGGCACAGAAGTCAACTCTCTAAAAACCAGTCTTTAATAATTAAGGTAGACAAATTGAACATAATTAAGTTACACCAGCTGGGCATGTGCTATATGTTTTTGAATGATGAGGTTGGCAGTAAAAAGCAATATAGAAGAGATGATCAGGTAACTTCTATACAATTTACCACTTTTATTAAATGTGCCAAGATATTCAGATTGTAGAAGGGTCTTAAGTGCAAGCAGCAAGTTTCTATTTAAAAATTCATTTAATAGATGAAATTAAAAAGTGAAATATGAAAAATTAAAACATATCTCTGCTATTGTCAGTTTGATAGAATGGAAAGAAAGAGGGACAATGAAACAATTTTACCCTCGAATTTGCTTTCAGTTTTTGATGTGACCCCTAGCCATAGTTCTCAAATCACTCTTCTCCAGAGGAAAATTACCCAGTCTTGATTGCCTTTAAGAGTTGTTATTCTTTCTAAGTATATTTTTCCTTCCAAATCTTGCACAGGATTGCAGCGAGAAATTTGGAACCGGCAGTCTGACTTGTATTATGTACATATTTAAGGTATTTACAAAATGTCTCTCCCTCAAAAGCAACTGAAACAGATCTGCAGTCCCATACAAGTAACAGGAGAGAAAAGCAGGGCTACAGGAAGATCCTAAGAAGTCATCTGGTCCATCTAGGGTCCATAGCTGAAGCTTTCAGCCCTTTAAGCAGCAGGCTTGACAGGCTGATCAGTCCCTGACTCCCCGCTGCCCTCCTAGCACTCCTCCCTGTCCCCTTGGTCCGTGCCCAGGACTGAAGGCCATGCTCCAGCTTCAGGCACAAGGGATTACTTCATGCATCTTCCAGGATACACCCTGACATCCTTTTCTGCAAGCCCTGGGCTTAGGTGGATGGCAGACCGCAGCCTCCCCCACTGCGGGCTGACTGCCTCTGCAGCACTCTGCAAATATACAGCCCTTCACACCAGAGACCACCGTGCTGATAAACCTCGCAAACTTTTCTCTTCTCCAGATATAAATGCTATGACAGGAATCCGTTGCTTTATTTCCCAAGCTGTATTTACAACAGACACTCAAACTGCTCCCAAAATAATACCCAGTTACTATTAAACCTGGTTTTGAAATTTGTGTTGGCAGAGACAAACAGAGCAATCTAGCAGCTCCTCACCAGAGGACCTCTGCCTCAAACCTTATCTGACAACGCACCTTTAGATACCAGCAGATGTATTCGCACCTGTAGGAAGTTAAAAGCAGCATGCTATTAACAAATGCAGGTGTTGGAAACTTGACAGGACCCCAAAAATCAGCCGCTTTAGTATTTCTACAACGCGCAAAAGCAGGGCTTATGGATACACTTGCACTAACAGCACTCACTGTATATTAACTTTTCTGTTCTTTGAGAAAGATGAGGACAGGCTTGGCTTTGGCTTCTCCATACCTCAAGTGAATTGAGGCATTTGGTTACGTCCATAGAAACAAAGTGTTCTTGACAGCCTTCATCAAGGAGATGTCAAACAAATATTATCTATGCATCCGTCATTGCTCCAGCTCTTGTTTTTATATTATCTGACTTCAGAGAAATTGAGAAAAAGGTGACACTCCTAAAGTAGATGAAGTATATTACCTAATGATAGTGCTTTCCTGAGACACTTCCTTGTGAAGCAGACATTTAGTGACTGTGGCAGAACCGAATATGGAACTTGGGAGACCAACAGCTGTGAAACTTGGGACTTCAGATCACACTTACAAGGAAAAGGACTTTTTATTTGTCCTGGAATTCTAGAACATACCACAGCTTTTAAGGAATGCATCTAGCTCATTAGAAGTGCAAGCCCATTTATTTTTACAGCATGGTGACAGATAGCGAACAAGAAAACATCTGCTAAAATAGAATAGCAGTAATAATGTTAGATGGACACCTATCTGTCTCCCTTAAAAATCCAATACAGCACTGCTGTAATTCGCTCTCAATAACTGGCCATCAATTAATCTTCTGCAAGAAAGGTTTAGACCATAAACTTCTATTGATTTTAGAATTAAGAATAAAACTGGAAAACAGCCACATGCAGAACGTCTTCCAAAAGCGTTTCACAAGACAGACCTTTTGCTTCCCAGCTTAATCTCTGCAAATTTATATACTTAGAAACATTAGAAGAAATGCCTTCCTAGATTCAAAACAGAACAAGTGTTGCAGTAAACTGCAGTAACCACAGCAGAATCTGCCCCCGACGATGCAGTGGGTGCTCCTTGCCTTAAAGACAATTTCACACCATCTAAACTTGTTGAATCCAAGAGGAAATCAATGTTTACCACCCTGAGCAACAAAGGGAATTAGTTCCCATCCAACCTGTGAGAAGGCATTTATTTTCTATCCTTGAAAGAGCTTTACATCTCACACTCAGAATACCTGGAGATCTCACTCAATGTAATCTCTAATCCTCCATCTCAAAGCCTTCTGTCTACCTCCACAAGCTACATTTGGGAAAAATAACTTTACTAAAGGAGGACCGTACATTGCAAAAGCTTGTTTTTAATCGACTAATAAAACTGGAAGCATTCAACAAAGGGCTGTAGCTTTCAAGGGCCCATACACTGGAAATATGACTCCCTCCTGTAACGCTCTCTAGAAACTGTTTCACCATTATAATGAAAATACTTAATCTGATAAAAATCACAAGAGGCACTGTCTTACAATAAGAGTCAGTAAAAATTTAGGAAGAGATGCAATGTAGTCTACCAGCAATATAGTAGAGGGTTACATGTTAATAAAGCTGACATTGCAAACTCTCTTTCTATTTAGGTCACTACCCCATGTTACGTTGCTTTTATCATTTACTTACTTGTAAACTTATAATGCATCATGTCAGCAGAGCAGGCCTGCTGATTTCAGCCACAAATAACACAGGAGATCACAAACCTTTCTGACTTTTTTTTTCCCAGAGGGAGGAGTGAGAGGGATTATACCTTTCAACTGCATGTCGTAAAAGCAGAGATTAGAAAACAGCCTGCTTTAGTGTTTCCCACTAATAAAACACCCAAATTCTAGAAAAGTCTTTCCAGTGCCACTGCAAACACTCCAGGGATAAGCAAACATCAGGTTCTGATATGCTTGAGGAGTCACTGAAAGCTATTCTCTCTCCATTACCAGCACAGCAACAGTTGTTGCTCCTGTTTACACACAAGACACATGAAATACAGATACAAAGGACTACACTTTAGGATTGCGTACATTTGAAGTGAGTTCACCGCAAGCAAAATGTTACTAATGCAGCATCAGACAAGCCACACACAAGCTCCCACAGCCCACCAAGCTCCACCTTCATCACTTGATTGGGGAGTTCTGGGTGCTGAAAGAAAAAAAACTCAAAAAAATTCTTCACGTCTACTTTAATAAACATAACCACAGCTCCTACGGAAACTACAGCTGCTCCATTTAGCATTATCAGACTTATTTTACAAAATACAGAGATTTGTTTTTTAATTTCCAAATGATCTTTAGAGGGAATAAAATAGGATGGTAGAGCTAGTGGGGAATGTGGCATTATTGAAACGATAAATACCACCAAAACGAAAATAGGGGTTTTTTTGTTTGTTTTTTTGTTTTTTTTCCAGTGCTGAAAAGGGTGAAAATGGCTTTCCAAGAGCTCGACTGAAAATTTTAAATTTCTTTCTTCCTTCCAGTAGTGAAAAGGGTAAAAACGGTTTCCCAGAAGTTCAGCAGACAAGATTTTATTCATGTAAAGTAAACATTTTGTTTCCTTTGTCGCTTCTCTAAGAAATAATGGGCGCTTTAAAGGAATATGAGCTTGGAAAGGCCAAGCTAAATTCTTCTCCAGCAAAGCAGTCAAATTTGTGTCTTACACTCAGAATGTACCCAAGGTGCACTGACTCCAACAGGGCACCAGTGCTGCCTGAAGCACCTGGCTAGCAGAGTTCCTTTCCTACCTGATCTTACCAGAAGATGAAGGGCAGTGCCTGCACCGCAACACCTTGCCCAGCTCCCAGCTGCACGCAGGCTGGGACCTCACTGTGCACCAGGGCACCAGCAAGCAGGGCACACACGCCACAGCTCTGTGGAAATCACAGCAAATGCCCACAGCACCAAAGGATGAAGGAGGTTAACACATCAGCTCTGTGTCTTGGAAGAGATTTATTGAACACACAATTTTTTCTATGCAATAAACAGACAGTGATTTGAAATCCAAACACTTTAAGGAAATGCTTCAGTTTGTGCCAAGGTTAAGACTGTCTCCACTGTGCAACCACTTCAACTTCAGTTGCAGACGTGCCTGTGCCTGCAGTGATAAGCCCCAACCCAATTCTCATCTGCCAGCATCGCTGCATTTGGGCTCCTCACGCTGCTGCCATTGCTCCAGCCTCTCCACAACCAAGCCTCTGCTCCACACCTTTTTCTTTCCATTTTCGTTGTGCCTCGTTTCTACCCAGCCTCAATGGCCATACTTCCCCAGACCTCCCACCTCTGGCAGCATCTTGCCCCCTGCTCTCCCAGCATCCCTAACCCTCCAGCTGGTAGAGTGAGAAAGGAAAAAAAAGCAGCAATGACATCTTATAACTGAGCAATGGTGCAGCTCCAGAGTCCTATCTGTCACTGTTCTGAGGCAAAGAAAGAAAATACCTTTGCTTGTCAATGCCTCATCCAGTAGGTGAAAAATAACAGTACAGAAAAGGTTCAAAGGCAAGAAGAAAACAAAGACAAATTTCAAAAGGCAGCCAATGTTGGTAACTCTGTCACAAGCACTGAAGTATGGGATTTCACAGCAGGATAAAGAAAATCACACACCTGCTAACTTTAAACTTGAGGCGCTATGAAGCAGATTTGTTTCTATTTCATCTCCATCTGACACGGGTGATCAGTAGGCATCTGTGTGTGCTTCAGGACAGATTTGCAAATGAGCAGTGCGTTTGACCTTGGTAGCACCCACTCCAAGCCCAAGCAGAACCTGCTCCGCATTTCCTGTGGTGTGTGAAGACCTGATCTGCTGTCATTGCAAGCCTCCCACTCCAGTCTCACATCCCCTCCGCAGCAGAGGCTGCACGCTGACTGCGTGTGAGATCAGAAGGTAAAACACTACCCTGTTTTCAGGACAGACGTGCCATACAAAAGCAGCAAAAAGATAGGAGGAATTCAGCTAGGAAGGCTTACTCAAACAGCTGCAGAGGGAGATAGAGATTAGCAGGCTGAAAGAGCTTAGGGATGGCAGGAGCGCAGGATGGAGGAACCCAGTGTAACCTAAATGATCCCGTCAAACCCAGGGCTGAGGGAGGACCACTGCCAACTGCTTTTCCAAATCTCCTTGTTTTGAAAGCAAAGTTGTTGTAAGATAAAACCCTGCTTAATGTTCCTGCCTCTGCTGTTCTCTACCAGCGGTACAAGCACAGCTTTGAGCACATGCAGAACGAGTTGAGGCTGTGAGCACCAGGAGAAGGTCTTCACAAACCAGCCCTCCACAGCAGCAGCGTGGGCAGGCACCCCAGGGCACAACTGCCTGCTCACCCCAGCTCTCACGTGCTCTGTGTGCCTCAGCTGATTGTTCCTGAGCATTTTTCCAGACGCCTGTAGTTTTATTTGAAGTACCGTACTATCACTCTGGTCATCTACATTCTAGGAAGAGGAGCTTAAGCAGGAAAAGTTGCACAGAAAGTTATTAGAATGATTAGAGCAAGGGAGTCTCTTTAAAAAAAGAAGTTATGTGAGATGACAATTTCTTCTGTCCAATGCAGAGAAAGAAGATGAATAAGACAAGCACGCAGGAAGAACTATGAACTACTTCAGAGAAAGGACAGGGATTCATTTGCAAATCAAGCAGCTATAAAATGGTTGCATCGAAGTCCAGATAGCGAAGTTTAGAGAACAAAGACTCACGACTGAAGCTCTAGAATGGTTTTTATACATCTAGAAGGAGAAGGGAGAAACGTATATTGTTTGAAGACATCCTGAAAAGGTTATGAAAGAACCAGTACAATTGATTGGCTCCCCAAAGAGGTCTTGAAAAAATGACTGGATCACATATTACATTGTTCTCACTTTCTACAAATACCATATTCAGATCTTCCTAAGTTATTTGAAGGATTCAAAATAGAAATTCTTCCTTTTCTTTATATTTTCCTCTCTTCTGCAGACCTACAGAGTGGCCACAAATGGACGGAAATTGAGGTAGGATGTTTTACTGTTTAGTACAACTATATGGACAGAAGTCAAAGCTACGCATCTCACTCATGTTTCATGTTAGATCATGTGCAAAAATGAGGAGTGGAAGGCAACTCTGTACTCTGCCACATCCCCACATCCCACTCAGAATCAAAGGATTTCTTACCATCCTCTATGATGAGGTATACAGTCTAATTCATGTGTTTAACCCAGTAGTTTAATGTTTTTGTTGTCCTTTTAACATTTAAAAAAAATATTTTAAACTATGTTTTGTTACTCATATACATTAACTATATTATATATTTTATAGGCAACCCAAGACAATTTCTCTTCACTCAGTGCAGACCATGCAACCAAAAAGGTTGGACATCCATGGTCTAATTCCTAGATAAATCTACAAATTTTAGCTAATACATACTACGCAAACAAGCTCTATGCAAATGCACATGACTGAGGTATTAGTGATACACTCAAACTCTCCTGTTGTGATTTATGGCATGCCACAGTTGCAGCTTCCGGTCTTTTATTACATCTTACTGACTCACACTAAGTTGTTAAGAAGCATACTATCACCTAGAATATGTGAGGTTCACATTCTGTGAATGCTTCTAAGCTTAATGCCTAGCACGTGGTTCTTGCTGTTATGGGGAAGCACACTCAATGATCCAGCAGTCCCTCCCAACCGTGTATTCATAAGAATAAGCAATAACAGCGATAATGCTGTGTGACTTGAGAATCCCTTGCTAATAGTTACTGTGAAGTCAACTCTCCATTTTTTACTGCCTGTGCTACGTGGAGGTGTTAAAGCTAAACAATTTAAGTGCTACTATACATTTAATAAGATAAAAACAAGTACTCAACATTACCACTCTAGATGCATCGCTGGAGTTCAAAGGCTTTTCATTATCTAGCATATTTCACTTATTTTTACCTAGATAGTTTTAGAAGCGCCTTTGAAATCACATCCTCCCTTATTAGAGATATTCAAAAACAATCCTTCAGACTTCTTTTAATGGCTATACAGCACTGAAACACATGGATGCAATCAGCTTTGCGATGGGCATGACTCCCAGAAAGTAACACTCCCCAGGCACTCGCCAATTTTATTTCAAGTTCACACACACAATATCTGGCTGTTTAGTGGGATCTTCCAGTCGCATCTGTGTACACTGTAGGGAGAGCTGGTACTGCTGTTAGCAGATGGCAGATGACCATTTCCCTTTATTGTCCAAATGGGAGCTGAATATCCACAACAATGATTGAAATTGGAACATTTTTACAGGAGGCACTGAAGAATTAAGCTAAGAAACAGACACAGAAATGAAGTTCAACTTCCTATTTATTTTTCTTCCCAGCTTTCACTTAAACATGATGTTACCAACCAGTTTTTTTTGGTTTTGTTTTTTATGAAATACACAGTAGGGATGGCCTAGCTTTAACAAGCCATTACACCACACAGCACATCTTTGAGGAAGACTTCTGGATCATTCCTCCTTTGGCTTCTTCCAGCACTGCTTTACTGAAGCGTTGCTTGCTGCAACTAACAAACATTTATTAAGGCACAAAAAACCTCTGCAATGTCTTGTGGGGATTAGGTAGTTTTGCTTTGCTTTTTTTATTTATTTATTAAAGGCGGAACAGCCAAGACAGGAAATACATACAACTTGTCCAGAACTTAAAGAAAGGAATTTTGAGAACAAATTCCCAAACATCACTTTGGTGTTCAAACCATGATTGGCTGGAATTATGCCCATTTTTATACTCTGCTCCTTTTGCTCTATTTACAAAATCGCTGTCTATAAAACATGCATGGTCTGGGCAATGAAAAGAGCAAAGCATCAGTAGCAGCCATCTGAATGGTAATGATGCTTTGGCTAGCACCATCACTTAAAACCAGAAAATCCTGTCTAACAAATGTGTCCAAATTTCATCAAGCTACTCAAAGTATGAAATGACATTCCTGAGACCTCACCAGGAAGAAAGAAGTCGATTTACTTAGTCCACAGATTGGGGGGGGGAGGAGGGTGCAAGAGGGAGGGATCAGTGCTGCAAGCAGAAAAAGAGGCTCCTGAAATTGTTCCAGTAATGCATTCTCTGGCTCAGCATGCTGTGTTCTGAACCACACCTTACCCAGGGGTAAGAGACTTCAGGTAAAAGGAAAAAAAAATGCAAAGAGGTAGCCATGAATAACACAAAGAGCAGAAAAAGATGCACAAAGACAAAAACATACACAGAGTTTTGAAGGTAAAAGATTAGATGCCAAGATAATAGCTTGTCAATACCTTCAAAACATTTGTGGTGAGAACCGAGTCTTGCTACTATGAAAACTTTGTTAGAAGAACAAGAATATGGCACGCTCTTTAAGGCAAGAGTGCAAGCACCTACTCCTGGATATCTATTCAGAAATAAAGTAGATAAGCCTTCATAAATATTCAGTAGAGTCAACCTTGCATATCACAGGGACTCAGCTCTGTCTTTGTTACCTTTTGTATCCGGGATTAAGATTAGCCTGAAAAATCTGAACAGAGCTGAAGTGGGGACATCGATGGAATTATTCCAGCACCAGTGCAGAAGAAACCCGCTTGGAGCAGTAAGGACAGGAGCTGTGCCATACTGTGGCAGTGAACAAAGAACAGTACTAAATTTCAGCTTACTTTCTCAGAAAGCCTAGTATTCAGGTGGCATTATTAACTTAGACAGTGCTCAGTGTCCAGACAATCAGTTAATCCAATCATCAACTTTGTTCATTCATGTCATGTAGAGATTATGACTTCACTTTTCTTTCATCGTACCATCAAGAAACTTTCACACCCCCCTACTTCCACAGTGATTTATCCTCCTCCTCCTGCCACTCCAACAAAAAAAACATCTGAGCATTACTTTGAAAAATCCCATCTTGCATTAACTTCATGTTTCTGGATCAAACCAGGAACTACAGAAGCTACCATCTGCAGCTAGAGGCTGTTCCTTGGTGCCGGTGCCTCTCTTTCAGAGGGGATTATACATGCTGCGTATAAGGAACTTTCAGCTCTAATGAAGCATAAGAAACTGAAAAGTAGTAACAGCTTCCCAGAGATCCACCTTAGCACCGAGCTGGCACAGGTACATCTCACAAAGGACTGCTGCAGACACCTGGCTCAGGCAGCACTGCTCTGCGCCAGAAGACCAGGCACCCTTAAAACAGTGGGGGTTACCCAGAGGTGTGAGGGCTCCCACTCCACTGAGTGATGTAAAGTGCTGGTAATGACCCAGCTGACCCCAAGCTCTTATCACTTATCAGCAGCATAGAGGGGACTGTACCAACTCAATACATTTCACATCTGTTCTTGCCATTCTGCCTAGTTTTACATAAGACCTTGACTTCCCAGTTCATGTGAAACAGCAGCTCAAAACCTGAAGTCTGGCAAGTGAACTCACATCCTGTGCTTCAGCATACAACAGCTGCAGATTTATAAGCTAATTCTCTTGTTAAATGCGTGCAAGATTGGCTCCATGCGTTTGGGTCTCAGACTGATGGATCACATCATAAAGACAACTACACGACTCCCAGACGACTATGTTGTTTCCTGGCTTCTACAGAATGAAAAAGGATTGTCCATGTCCCATTTGTTTACGTGGTCTTCATTTACTCTTGGACAAAGCACTTGATGCCCAAGCTTCTCCTATGCTTACCTTTTTTTTTTCAGATGTCTCTAGAATTTTTTAAAGTTAAGATTATTTTTCTGCCTGTATCAACTAAGTATCCATTTTAATATTGTTATATAATAATTTCAGGAATGTGAATACATTCTAGTGGGAGCTAGTTGCACAAGAGAAGCTGAATGTAGAAACAATGGTGTTTTTTTGTTTTTGTTTCTAGACATAATATGAAATATCAAAGTTATTTGGTAGAAAAGCTACTCCAGCGTGTCAGAATTAAATACAACTGCTTCCAACAATTTTATCCAAGGTGGAAAGACAAAGCTTTTCTTCGACTTCAAAGAAAAATTTATTTAACCTGATGATAACAAAGCATTACAGATTTCCACAATATGATTGCTATTTATTACATTCCATTTATATTTTTGATGGAACAAGCAGAAGAGATCCACTTGCTTTAAAAGAGAAAAAAAAAACCTTGGACTACACAGGAACTGCCTCAACATCCATTATACTGGTCAGTGGAAACAGGAAAGGAAAACCCACAGAAGTGGTTTATTGTTACCTCTGTACATTCTGCCACTGAACAGTCATTTTAATGAAACGTTCATATATGTTTTCCTAGGACCTCTGTCGGGCCATTATTTTTTCTTGCAGACTCACAGCCACAGAAGTGTCAATAAGGCAAAGATTCTCTACAGTTCTGTAGCAGAAGTAGACTCTTATTAAGAGAAAATTATTCTCATCCACATTATTGGAGTAGATGCTGAAAACTTTGGTAATTAGTTTATCCAGTTGATTTTGTGATGTAACCGGCTGTAATGAAAATATTCCGGATGGCAGGTAGAATTAGAAAATAAACATGAGAATGAGTCATACAGAAATGTTTGGTCTGCTACCAATTAATTATTGAGGACTGTCAACACCAGAGCGGCTTTGCATCAGGACACAATCAAAGGCCAGCCACCACTCATCAACTTCGAAAGATATCAGCAAAAGGGAAACAAAACAAATGACAATCATGAATTTTCCTACCTAGTCCGAAGCCCCACGTTTTTATTTTATTACAAGCTTTTGAAAATGCCAGTTTTGCTCATCTTGGCAGGAAAGAAGGTGACAGTCCCAGACCCCTTAGCTCCATGAAGTGGAGCCCTTCTCAGCCATGGCACTCATTCAGGCCAAGGCTCTGAACCAGGGGAACACAGAACTCAACACACAACTGAATCAAATGTCCCTTTTGTGCTTCAATTTCTGTTAACCAGGATAAAAACACTTCCCCATCTCCCTGCTACAATACAGCTTCATGCACACCTGCCAACACTGCTGTGGCAGTAACATTATAGAGCTGTCTGTGAGAAAAAAAAATATTCCTGACCTTACGAGACTTGTGCTGTCTGTGGCACTGAAAAACAAAGTCTCACAAAAATGAGAACAAGCAAATGCACTGAAGAAGGGCGTTCCATAGGGAACAACACAAATATGTGAGCCCATCACCATCATAATGCAGATGAACAGAGGAAGCAGCCAAAGTCTGCCTTACCTGAACAATTGTTTAGCTCGAGTGCATCACTTCATATTCCTTTAACATCGTCTACATATATGCAGTATTTATAACAAATATCAGCAGGACAAAATAATACCCATCTTACAACATGAAAATATTGGCTAGCACAGCTAAGTGCATTATAAATTTTTCTTCAAGTATCATAGGAAAAAGAGAAAATGAGAAAAGAGAGAGGACAAAATTGAGAAGATGGCACAGATTCTACACAAACAAACCACTAAGACCTGCGTACAAACAGATTTAAAGGGGAAAATGTTTATAAAATGGATATTGCAGTTTCTATAGGATAAAAACTGTGAGCAAAAAAAGCAGACTGATGTTCACAAGGCCTAAGTGCTAAAAGCCTTGCATACCTTCTTGTGGTAGAACTATAGCGGTAAGTGAATGAAAGTGATTCAATATGTGTAGTTTTCAGAAGTTTCAGGTCAGACACATGCAATACTCTAAAGGAACAGTGTCTGAAGTACATCTTTTTGTCTCTTTGCAGAAATTTCATTCTCAGGTGCCTCCCTTATGTCAGGAGGCATCTTTTCAGCAATAACAGCAGACACCAATGCTGAAAAGCGCATGAGAATATGGGTGCTGCACTCAGCTGGCTGACATTCAGACTTACAAATATTTATCCCCAGAGGAGTCTATATAATTTCCATCCTATGGAAAACTGCTGTCTTCCGCATAGAAGCAGTACTCTCTGAGGCAACAGACAGCTGTTTCAATACTGTTTAATTTACCTGAGATGGAGTGTAGGAGAAACCTGAATCAGAGACAGCAGCAGGGCTACAATACATGATAGATGCAAAATAAATTCAAGGCTGTGCACTGGAAGTTTTTCTTCTGGTGAGATGGATTATTAGGAATACAATGGGGCTGTCAGCAATGTATTCATCTCATGGATGCCCTTTTTCTAACTTTCTCCTCTAAGTGCTTTGCTCTTTGCTGTCTCAGAGCATGCCCTTTCAAGGATGTCAGCAGAACTGACGAAGCTGACTTGCCATCACCACACAAACACAGCAAGAGGAATCTACATCCTTCTCACCTCTCCTCATGAGAAATCCATAGTAAGTCTTTATGTGTAGTATACAGTGGATATTTTTATACAGGCATATTTTAGCACCCACAAAAGCAAGCTCTTACATTAAACAAAGCGGAGCAGAGAGAGGACAGATGCTGCTAACGCCTCCAGGCAGAGCTCTGGTGGCACAGCTCAGCCGTGACCCACGGCCCAGACAGCTACTGCAGTTGTGACCCCATGCATTACATTTACCCCCATGCCAGAGTCTTACTCGTAGACCAGACAAAGCTGCTGAAGGCCAATTCTAGCCCACTCCTCCCCCACTTCATTGACATTGTACATCACACCTAATTCGCAGGCTCCCCAACCCTGTTATTCCTCCCCTGAGACTCATTTCAGCAGAGGGATGCAGTGCTGAGCTATGTAGTACCTAGCAACAGAGTGCGTTGTGAACCAAAAGCAATTAAAGCCAGTCTAGTCTCACCAATCTCATTTCAGTTGCAAAAAGAAGCATTTCATATTGGATGCAGCACTTCAACACGCCACTAAAAAATGACCGTGGCAAAGTGAGAATTTGAGGGTGGAAGCATGTGTAAGTGGAATCTCTACTCACAGCTTGGGTTTTGCATTTCTACTGTTACTAGAGAAACAGAGTTCAGGATAACCCCAACAAAACACCATTGGTGTGAGCTGCTCATTGTGCTGCCACAAAAAAGACAGAGCCTTCAAGCTGCACAGCAAGCCCAGCTCAGGGTGGCCCAATGCAGCGCCAGGCCTCAGGGGCATGGCAGCATTGGGGGGTGCCCAGCAGCTACCCTGTGCCCACTGCCACTGTCAGCTCCTGGTCACAGCTCTGGGTGAAACCAGATGTCCTTAGATGCAACAGATCCCAGTCTCAGACCAGCACTTTCTTGCCTGCTCCCCGCCCCCCCCCCCTTTTTTTTTTTAAATACTCAAACACAGGAATTTTTCCACAAGCGAACTTCAAATTACCATACAGTATCACTATCATCACTCACAGATGTTACCTTTAAGCTTGGATATATATAGCCACTTGAAATTTAAGGGCGGAGGTGTTCAAGTTGGGTATTAGGAAAAATTTCTTCTCGGAGTGGTGAAATATGGGAAAAGGCTGCCCAGGGAGGTGGTGGAGTCACTGTCCCTGGAGGAGTTCAAGAAACATGTAGATGTGGCACTGAGGGACATGGCTAGTGGGCATGGTGGGGAGGGGATTTTAGCAGTCTTTTCCAACCTTAATGATTCTATTTATGATTCTAGGGCTATTTCAAAAATATTGTGAATTACCTCTCTCAGCAACCTGTTCCAGTGCTTCACTACACTCACTGTAAAAGACTTAATATAAGGCAGAAGTTTAAGTCTGCCCCTCTTTACTTTGAAACCATTTCCCCACGTCCTATCTCAGAAGACACTGCTAATAAGTCTGTCCCCTTCTTTTCTGTAGCTCCCCTATAGATATTGAAAGGCCGCTCTCAGTTCTCCCCAGAGCCTTCTCTTCTCCAGGCTGAACAGCCCCAGCTTTCTCAGCCTGTCGATGTAGGAGAGGTTTTCCATCCCATGGATTATTTTTGTGGCTCTCCTCTGAACGTAATCTAACAGGTCCACATCTCTACTGTGCTGAGGATTCCACATCTGGATGCAGTACTCCAAGTGAGGCCTCGCCAGGTTGGAGTAGAGGGGTAGGATCACCTCCCTCCACCGGCTGACCACAATTCTGTTGATGCAGCCCAGGATACAGTTAGCTTTCCGGGCTGCGAGGGCACATTGCTGGCTCATGTCCAGCTTACCATCAACCGGTACACCCAACTTTTCATTTTCTCCTGACAGCCATTAGAAATTCCAGCTCCTACAGTTGTCAAGCTCACTGCGGTCTCATCTCAAGGGGCAGCTGAGCTAGAACTGGCTGTCCCTGAGGAGTCATCCAGAGAGCTCACCTCTTTTAAGGTGACAGAAAAGTGAAACAGTTGGAATACTTGAGAGTAAGAAAAATGGAAGCCTCAAATCACAAAATACACTCGGTGTTTGGTGCAAGCATTACCTGGGAAAACAACAGGATTTTGATAGCTGGATGAGTCAGCTAGTCAAAGCTGAATTATTCATCTACAAGAAAAAGAGGGAGCACAGGCAAACAAACATACATTTTAGTTTTTACCACCTAAACAAGGGATTGCATTCATCAAAGGGCCACTTCTGAAGCTGGAGAAGAAAGTTGTGACTAATCTCTGTACAGTCTCCAGGATCCAAACTGTTGACGCATATTGCTGCCCTTCTGGGCAAGGAGTTAACAGACTTCTAAGTGCAGGAGGAGATGCTTACTCCAAGGACCTCAAATTTAACTAGCCTCCCGAGGCTCTTTCATCATTTTACATAGAAGGTTATGTGGCTTGCCTGATGCAAACAAGGTACTGCACTTGTACATGATGATGCACAGTGAAGAAAAAGAAACAGGAAGAAAGCTCATTCACATGAACTTTTAGGAAGAACTAGGAGAGCCAGGATTCTTCCGAAAACTGCTCAAAGGGTTGCATGTTGTAAAAAAAATACTGAATCATTGATCAATTTTATAGTTTTACAGTTGGAATATAACAGATGAGTTAAAACAAAGTGTCTGTATCAAACACAATTACTGAAGCTCATGGTTATGGTTGGCCAGGGCAATTGCTTTCAGCATTCTTTTTGCTGCTTCTCAAAGGCAGAATTAATCTGCAAGGTGAAAACCTAGATTTTCACCTTTTCAAGTGGGGAGAAAAAAAATCACTTGAGCTGTGGATACCCAGTGAAACTACTTCTGGGTGCTTAATGAGAATCCTAAAATCCTGCCAAACTCATCTACATGCTCAGTGTTTGAGAGTGCTTGTCAGCATCCAGCATCTAATATACCAGCAGGTTCTACGGCTGAACCTTTACAACTTGCTACTAAAGATACTAGATGGTGCTAAATTAATATTTAAACTTCAGATAAAGCTTAAAAATGAAGTTTTGTATATATTCAACCCAGATTTTGGACTCTGAAACAGCTTTCCAGAGTCCTTTGAGTATAGACTATAGTCCATTACCTATTTTTGACAGCTGAGAAGGCAATTTATGCAACTGTGGTGCACAAACGAGCCAAGAAAGTTGTTTCTTCTGCAAAAGAAATTAAAATGTAGAGACTTGAAGTCCTGATTGATACAGTGAATTGAAAACAGCAGCCAACTAAGCTGACTGTGAGACACACTGGGCTTAAACAACACTTCAAGTCATTTTAATGAACATTTCAAGGCATCACCACCACTGGTGAGCAGCAGGAGCCTTCCAAGTGATATAGAATCTGTTAAAACTCTATTTATAATCTTCCTACAAAGTGACAATATAATCACATTCTTGCTTTGTATTGACACTCATTATTGAGAAAGCATTATGTAAGCAAAGATCAGATTGTCACTGGACACTTCCATGCAGTTGATAGCTTAGAAAAAGGTTAAAAAAAGATTCTGCAAGAGCCCAGACAAGAATTTTGATAGAAATGCACTACCAATGTTGGTAAAGTTGATTTTCAGATAAGACGCATCTTGAAGGAGTGTAGAATCTGATTAAAAATATAACTGGCTGTAAAGATATCCTATGCAATAGGGACACACAAAGCAATGAGAAAGAAGCACCCTAGAAAACAAGATATCAAAAATGTTTTGAGGTTTTGTACAGCATAGTTGATATTCTTACAGGGATGAAAACCAGTTTTGTTCTTTTTGCATTTTTCCACAAATTCAGACCAATCCGTTTCAAAACAAGGGGAAAAAAAGAACAGATAAAGTCAATTGACTCCAAATCCCTACATCCCTACTCCAGGCTGACACCCCAAATCTTTCATGCTGCCAACACATCACTGGCTCTCACAGGTTAATTGCTGTTCTCTCTGTGGCTCCCCATTGCTTGCTGTGGCAAGCAGCTGCCACTTCTAATGTGACACTTGATACTGACTGTCTGCTGACATGCAGAGCTCCACATCACTGTGCTCAGAACATGAGCACTGTCCTTGACAGGGATGATACCCCAGGTTTGACAGCCACGGACCAGGCAGTGGGGACAAACCCGAGACTAACACAGCTCATGGGAACACCTAGTGGCTATGAATGCTCAGCGGTTTTCTCTGGGTTCAGTGATTTGCTAGTTACAGACAAGCTGAGACGTTCAGAATTACAGTTTGTCATCACATCTGATACTGAGGATTCTGGAGGACTTCTTGCATGAAAAATCCACCTTACTCAATTGTGCAGAAGCTATCCCTCTCTGCAGAATGGCTACTCAGGAGCAATAACTTGAATCTGACCGGTGAACCAATGCTCCAGATCATAATTCACGGCTACCTATTTCTGGGGCCAATTTGAAAAAATAATGAGCAATTTTCTGCATAAAAGTCAGAATTAATATTATCAACTGACTGATTATAATGTGCTTTTCCTCCCCCTACTCAGTTTTCCCAACACTCTCTTCAAAAGGTAGCACAATGCCTTTCAGTCCAACTACTCCAAAAAAACAACCAAACCACAACATTCACATGAGCACATACTATGGAGGAGCAAAGGAATATGTATGAGACAGAAGCATGTGTTTCCTACAGCTCTTCTTACCATAGGTATCAGTAAGAAAAATGGACAAAGTATATAAGCAAGGAACAACTTGAAGTTTATAAAAACAATTAAACATGACCATTAACTTCCACTGTTGATTTTTAACAATGCAGAAAAGCAATTCTGTAAGCCCACACACGACACAAAAGCCAGTACCACTTATTGTGCTATGTACTGCTGCAGTTCCCTGCTCTGTGAGGCAACTGCAGGAAGTGTTGCTATAGGATTCACGTGCACGTGATTTCATAAAGCAGAACTATATAAAGAACTTTTAAAGGATCCCTGTCAGGTGGCTGCAGCCTTACACCTGCAGAGAGCTGGGGCACAGGAAGCTGTTTCAGATCACAGGAGACTGTATGTCAAAGGAGTTTTAAAAAGGAACATAAATTGAAATGCATGTGTGCTCATCACTGACTCACACATCTGCCCCAATACGTGACAGACACTCCTAGAAACCCAAACAAGGCTGTTCAATTAAAGCATCAAAATCCCTTATGCTTGACTTTAGGAAAAACAGTAATCTTTACAGGAGGAAAAAAAAAAAAGCATGTTTGTCTTCAGCCCACTGACTTGCCCTAAATACTGACAAAATACAGTAGGTTTGGTTGCAGTGCAGGATCCATGGGTCCTACATACCTCCTGAAGCTCTCTGTCACTTCCCACGCGCAAGTTGGAGCAACGGAGCAATGCCTTCACTTGTAGGTCAGCACTTCCAGAAACAGCTTTGAAAAGAAATGCTGCATCTAGTATATGCAATGATCTGGTTGCCACATGAAAGCAGATTAATTCCACAACAGAAACAGAGCTGCGGACCAGGGGAGAAAAGATTGCAAACTTCCCTTTGAAAGCTATCCCAATTTACTCATTAATAGATAAATACATTGAAAAGTAACACCATCAAGTCAAAAATCCTACAAGTTACCTTTCCAAGTGCATTCTGGACTTGAAACAGTTGTTCTTGGACTGGTTTTCTTTCTTTTCCTCTGCACTCCCCTCATCTTTGCTACTACTCTCTCTGAATGCACTGTCTCCTTTAGCCTCCTAACTTCAGATCTCCTCCCTGTTTAGGTCATAGCAACAAGCAGGAGATGCAGTCAGCCCCTAGATGATCACTCAAGTCACTGCAATTGTCTGGCTACAATAGGCCCAGCAGAAGAGACCTGGGAAATCACCCTTGGATACTTTATCAGTATACATGAAGTCGCGTCCTGAAGTAACTAGGTCACAGGAGCAGATACATCCCGAGTGATGCTCAGGCATCAGAAGCCACAGGACCTCAGGTTAATGGAATCTCTATTTTCACACACACTGTGCCTTTATCACTTCCGTCCTCCATCTTCCTATTAGCATGCAATAGCAAACAGAGGCCTACTGGAATTCATATGGGAAGTCAATCTTCAAGTTTTTGATTTATTTGGGTAGACTTCACAGGTTTCAGCTGCTGTCTCCGAAGGAAACTAAAGACCTGCACTCAGTTCTATATTATTAAACAAATATATAAATGCTGCCATTTGGTCTTTGCTGTGTAGCAAAGAGTTGTTTAACAGGTAGACACATGGGGCTGAGTTAAAGGCTCTGCAGAAGTCTAAATTCGTCATTTCCTTTTTTTTAATTCACTTAAGAAATGGTTCATTCCCTGCTGTAATGCATCTCCTTCTTGTCCCAGATGAGAGATTTCAGGTTAGACATGCACGACGATTGCCTGAAGCATCTGCCAAGGCTTCTGCATACCCCAGCCTCCCACAGTTCTCTAAATGTCCATGCCAAACAGCTGACTTTGCAGTCGCTGGGTTTTGACTGGGTCACTAGGCAGATGTACAGTGACCAATTGCTTACAGAACGACATTTTTGGAAGGGCATTCAAACAAGGAAGAGGCCAACCAACGTCCAGAGGCAAGTGAATAAGAACAACAGCCTGAGGAAATCACAGCCTGAAGATGTGTCCTGAGGACATATGCACTGAGAAGACAGACAACTCACTTGACATACGAAGATCAAATCAGAAGCATATTTTTGATTTTTGTGTCTGCCAGAACTAGAATGGAATACAGAAAAAGGAAGAAACGACAGAAACTAAAGCAGAAATCTCATCCATCCAGTTTACATAGGCAGTAAGTTTCTTCTTTAAACTGTTACTAAAATCCCAACAATCTTGCTGCACCCTGCAAGCACGGAAGTATTGATAACAAAGGCTTGTTTCTCTGAGAGAAACTGACATAATTATGTCAAGTTTAAACAAAACAGTTCACCCTCAACGTGCTACATTTCTTAGCACAGATGCAAGGTAACGTTTGGCTTTATCTTGGCTGATTGCAGTGCACATCCCGTGTATGCAACCCATTTAAAGACTGTTTGAAAGAAGACTGAGAAGCTGTGCATTTCTCACCTACAGTGCTACATAACTAGGTCACTCGTTAATGAATCTAAAGTTGATTTACTATTTTATTAAAGCTGCTTTTAGAAGTCCTGATCAAGAGGTCAGCCCGATTAGTCAAGAGCCATACAAATGCATTAAAAACAGCCTTACTATCACCGCAAGCAGGTACCAAGTCAAAATAAGATAATCTCAGAAAGAAGCAGCAAAAATAAGACAATTCATCAGCATTTTGAAGGAATCTAATTTTTAAAACAGATTGAAATCTGTGACACTAGACTCTATCGTACTCCCAGCTCTACAACCATCACCTTCTGTAAGCCACTCTGCTCTTAGCTTCTCTTTCTAGATGTGTAAAGTGGATCTATTTATCCTTAGTATCAAGGCATTGGTTTGTCAGAAGTACTGCAAGTATTACTGTTTGAAAAAGCATTTAAACACTTGCAGCTGGAAACTGCTGAAAGCAGGCGGAGGATTACATTACGCTCTGCAGCTAACCTGCTTTTAAAGGAATTTTAGGGTGGGAGTTGCTTCTAGGCAGAGAACTCATACATTTCATTTCAGCCTGAAAGCACTTGAAACATCTAAGCTAGGGGATAAGCCACTCACAGGGGAGTTCTGTAAGGGAAAGGCGGAGCTAAAAGTGCTGCATGGTAGTATCAACCAGCACAACTGCCATCTTCAAACAAAGTCTTCTAAGAAGACTGTAAAGAGAAGAAAGAGTAGGTTACATTAGAGATGCACCCGCAACCACGCAAGATCTAGCTTTCACACAAAAGCAACACACAGGAAGAACAGTTTTGCTTGCAAGCATCAATACTTAAGTTTAGAGAAAAAGTACAAAGCTCACACACAGCAAAGTCATAAGAGAAAAAAGTACTTTCACCACAGCCGGAGAGTCACTTGAGAGCTTTAAACACCCTGCATTAATTTACCACCTAATAAAGAGCTCTTTTCTATTAGGTAGAAGAGCTACTCCTGTGTCCTTGCAGGAACAGAAAAAAAACATTAAAGAGCCCATTCCACAAGAACAATCTCCAAAACAAAACCTGTTTTCAACAGTAAATCAGAGTTCTTGTTTATTCTGAGCAACAGCAGGAAAGCACAGTTAAAAATAGCTATGATAAATTTGAGAATACACATCCCACCATGACTGCACCACACTCCTTTTAACGTGATGGTTTACTCCACCACCACAGGCCTGCTGCTTCAAACTTCCATCCCTATGCAGAAGCTGCTCTCAGCATCATGCTGAGCCAGAGCCCTGAACAGGATTCAGCAGGTACCAGAGGCACTGCACAGCCAGCAGGACAGAGCACTGGGAAATAACCATGGCCATTAACAGAAACGGGCTACAACCCTTATTTGCTCTGATTTAAGGAGATGGAAGAGTGAAGACATACTTCGTGCAATAGCAGAACGTGTGCTTCCTGAACAGACCCTGCTGGATGACAACTTTCAGGCTGTAAATGCTGCTGTGGCCAGTGAGAATAAATTGTCAGAGTAGCAGGTAGAGCATTAGAGATTCCTTGTCTTCATCACTGTCTTGCTGTGTAGTTTTGGACAACTCAATAAGCTTCTTTTTTATTCAGTCTTCTCACCCATGAAGCAGAATTCACTGCATTTCTCTGCTCAAAAGTCATGAGGATCAATACTCAGTGAAGGCTCACAACTATACTTTAACAAAGCATGCACAGAAATGACCATAACATTCTCCTCCTAAAGACTCTTCCTCCTCCAGTTTGTAGGCTTTAGACTGAGGTGGAGAAGAGGGTTCATGGGTCATGAAAGGCTGCAGCAGCCATGCCCTGTGTCTCCCTGCTGCACACACCTCAGCCTCTTTCCATCTGTGACAGCTTTACTACATACAAAGAGCTTCCAGAATCCTCCCTGGGAAGTTTATTACTAGGAGAGAGAATGACTTTAACTCTACCCTTATGAGTCTGTAAATCGAGAGTTTATTAAAAGCAAACAATTAACATGCAAGTGCCAAGGCAACTTCCTTCCCAATCTGCTCTGGCTGATAAGACAAAGTTACTACCTTGTTACCTCATCTCTGACACAGGTCCACCTTTCTACTTTCATCACTTGCTTTGTAACAATCTTAAGATCTCCACACAGGCTGGTTAAGTTCAGAGAGGATGCTAACGAGAGGAAGAGTAGACAACTACATAAGAAGCAGCCAATAGCTGTATTGCTGTCTCCACATTAGTTAGTATTGGTTAGTATCACTAGAGACCTTGCTGCTCTAAACAGCTTATCCAAAATACGACAGCTTCCAAGCCCATATGCAACTATCCACTACAGATTTCTGTAGCAATATTAATTCTGGATGCATCCAAATGTTACTTTAGAAAAGTTTAATAAATGAATAATCCAATATAATCCTGCAGGTACAATGACACAACCCATGGAAGTGATTGACATGCCAAAAATTAAAGCTGGATCGAAGAGATGAAAGATTGGCTTTGAAGGGCATGCCCTTACTAAGGCAGCATGTACTTGAGAGACAGAGTTACTTGACACAAGAGGGAATCACAATAACTTTATCTGAGGAAAGGATTTTACAAGTTTCTCAGAGAAGTTCATCCTCCATGCCAGCAACAGCAAGTTATCAGTCATATTCATGAGATAAAAGTGTAGCCCATCTTTCCCATGAACACATGTAGGAGAGAAGCAACAGAACAGTATAGCTACAAGAGAAAATAGTCTTCTAATCCTGTTAAATTCTTAATCAACTGTATCGTTTTACACAATTACATCAGCTTGGCTGTCACCATTCTGCCCATGCTCGTGATGGGAACATGTCATGAATGTAAGGATGGAGGGCTCAACTCCATCATACAGTATCAGTGCAGAACTATGTCTCCAGATTACAATGTCCAGCAAACACGAAAAATCAGCACATTCCCTGTTTCCATTTTATTAGAATAGGCACAGAAATCTGCTGCTCCATCCTTCTGGTTGGAGTGATCAATCCTACTGTAAGCAAGTATGTATATCAGATTTGCTTGCAAACCTCTGCTCAGGAGATGTATTTCTAATATGTGTGCTCTGAAGAACTGGAAGTGAGTGTCAACCTACTCACTAACTTTGCTGCATTAATTGGAAGAGCTGGGATTCAGTTCAAGCGGGAGCTGAGATTGAGAAGTAGGTTAAAAAATAGCATTAATATATAAGACTTCTTTCAACTTCACCTTTCCAGATTATTTTAAGAGTAGCTTCCAAGGCCTTCATCTATTTTCTCCTAGTGGTACAAGTCAGTACACAGATGCATAATCAGACTGCATGACAACAAAAAACTGAAGCAAAATAAAAGCCAGCGTGTCTTTGGGCAAGAAACTCTCATGTTTTATTTCTGACATTAGGAACGCATGAACATACAACATACACATAAACACATTAAGCTCAAGAAGGAAAAAATCCATCTGCTATTTGACAAGGCTTGCGATTCACATGAGCATATTCAATCTACTTTGCAAAGATGAGGTACCCAATGCAACACACCCATTTTTTCACTGAATAGCCGTGATTTAAATGATTGTGTTCTTATGCCTGGGGCTCAAGGTTCAGCAGCTCAGAAGGAGACCAATACAAAGCAGTGAAGAAACCTGCTCTCTCATCTTGAGCCTTGCATGAACTAGTAAGAGTTGAATTGATTAAAGGCTTCAAAGTAGGTTCATGGGATAATGACACTACTTTAGTGCTACAACTCAGTAATGAAGACCAACAATCAGCTCTTCCACACAACACTAATTAAGAGGAGAAAGACAGAAAGGATAGAAAACGTATGTACAAAATACAGAACCAAAAACATCTGAGATACTGTACCATCTCTGAAATGCTAATTCAGCCATGGCTCACTTTAACAAGATCTACACAGCAGAAACAAAAGAGGAAAAAGGTATGGCAAAAGAGTAATCTAGCACAGAATTCTTCCTAAATCCATTTGTAATAGGATGCCAACAAATAGAGAAGGTCTTAACAGGGAAACAAGCAGCCTCTCCTGCTACTTGGCAAGCCCATTTTTTCTTTTCTTTTCCTTCCCCCCTCCCCCCTCCAACAAAGTATTCAAAAAGCCTCTAAAAGTTGACCAAAACAGACGGCCATGCTTCCTATCTCTAGGAACACAGAAGACATTTGAAAGTACCATATAACAAAGGCAATAAAGACCCAGGCAGAAACACTACCAAGAGCAGCAGCAACAACGCTCTGTGCAAGAGTTCAGCAAAGTTTAATATACAGATTGCCAGAGTGTGTTGTTTTTTCACTCAGATAAACTGAGTGAATAAACACCAGCCCCAAAATTATGTGGCTGTGTTCCGGTGGCCATCCTGAAAGAGTTATGAACAGCTCACCTTCCCCTCTCCTCTCTATTCATATGATTCCCCAAATCTACCATCTCTCTCATAACAAATGCTGTGCAATATCTGAACACAGCACATAATGTGACAGGAAACAGCACAGATCAAATCACTTTGAACAAATCTGTAAATTCAAGGTTTCCTATGAGTAAAGGCCTAGCCTCACAGAAACCACTCATCTATTTCTATGCATTAGAAGCCTTACACAGCATCTGCACACTGCTTCATCTCCACTTCTGCCTCCCCCAACTCTTTACTGCGTGCAGAAATGAGTCAGTATAATACTGCAGCCTGTGGCTATGACAAACATCTTTGGATTATTTTCTTTCTTTGATGCTATGAAGTATCATGAATGTATTTGATATCCACAACCAAAGTTGTAATTGAATTTGTGGAGGGGAGAAAACAGCCCATTTTCTTTGTCTGACTCAATGGTAGCTGAAATCAGCAACAGTAATCTGCCAACGCAAAGCACAAGGACGACAATCATATCCGACACCATTTTCAAAGCCAAGACAATGATAGGTGGATGAACAAATCGGTCCAGACAATCTCATGCTGCAGCATTAATGAATACCACAAGGGTCTGATGCTTCATGACCCAAGCATCAACTGTGGGATGGACAGTGCGACTTTGAGATCTTTTCCACCTTTAACTCTTAAGTTCCAGAATCAAACAACGGCTGGAGAAGGTACGAGGCAGTGGAAGGGCCCTACCACCTCCAGCCAAGGGTGGAGGCCCTCAAAGACAGTTTCAGGTTCCCAGAAAGATCAGAATCTGTAGAGAGTGGGAAAATTAAGGAAGTGAAAGAAATAATTCCCTCCTTACAGTGCAGGCTACAGCCACTGCTTTCTGGCATTTAGGGCTTGGTATAGTCACAGAACTTGACACAGGATAACCTGCATGGAGAACAATACAACTAGACTCCATTACTGACCAATCTTCCTGCCCAAGATTGTCTTCAGTTGTCCTCATATTAAGTATCCTATTTTATTCATTCAACCTCAACTGTCATGCCGCCAACATCTTCCTCTGACATCATGGGCCACTGTAACAAAATAGAATCACAGAATAGAATCATTAAGGTTAGAAAAATTCCTAAGACCATCTAGTCCAAACGTCAACCTACCACCAGTACTGCCCACTAAGCCATGTCCCTAAGTACTACATCTACACGTTTCTTGAACACTTACAGGGATGATGACTTCAACACCTCCCTGGGAAGGAAGTATAGGAGGCATTACTTTTGGAGCAGCCCTCGTATTTCTCTGGAGATATAAGTAACGCCTTAGAAGCAAAAAAAAATAACATAGCCCACAGCTATACAGCTGCCTACAAGTGAATGGCTTTACTATCACAGATATACTAGTTCTCTAAATAAAAATTTTTGAGAAAGTGCCTCAATTTTCACTATTAGCACGAAATAATTGCACTCAACAAAAATAAAGCAGGCTGCTTTCTGAAGCTATGTAACGTCAATGGCATCTAGCAATGCAGCCTAGAGAAAAGAGTAGAGACCAGAACTGCAAGATAGGGTACATCCTTCAGACACTCCTACAGTTCCATTAGCATTACAGATGGTCCCTGGAATGAAGAACTAAATGCACCCATAGTTCTTGCTTGCGAGAACAATAGAAAGTGCTGTGAACCTTTGGAGACCTTCAGTTTAGCAGTTCAGCACACTGACCATAGTGTACCATACAAAATTACCTCCCTTTGCGAATGGGAGATCTACAGCATACCTAACTCACCAGCAAGAACACTAACCAAGAAATGTGATGAAAAACGCTGTTCTGAATCAGTATTTCTCAAAATTGGATTGGGGTTTGAGACTAACGAAAGAAAAAGATTAGAATGTCAGCCTGCAAAGCAGGGAGCACAGATTGAGTACCTGCACAGCTGAATCAGCATGAGCTAGGATAAAGTACTCTTCATCAAAGTAAGGATTTGAGCTTGGTTGCCTTGTAATGCAGAAAAAACAGTCAAAGTCCCTGCTCTCACAGTGGGGCAAGATCGTATTACCCATACACTTCTGAGGAAAAGCAACAGAGCACAGTGAGGAGGGGTACTACTTCAGCCTACATGAAGTCAAACAGCTAAATATAACAAAGTATTACAGTGTAAGATCCAACTTATAAAATTTTCATAATTACAGAAACTGCCTAGTGATGGCATTCGGAAGACACAGGAATACAAGAGCAGAGCTCTCACCCTGCTTATTACAAGCAGATATTTAAAACCAACCACTGCAAATAACACAACTCCACAACACTACGTTTATTTTCATGTTATTTTGAAGTTAAAAAGCTAGTATCGCTTCTTTAGTGAAGTTATAATTCAGAGTAGCAGAAACTAAGTATGGCAGTGGGCTGAAGATGAGCAGCGAACAGAATTGAAGCAAGAGAATCTGGTTGTATACACTATATAAATAAAGTAGTAAATTCGCCATGTTTTGCATTTTCGAAAGAAACCTTGTGGAGCAGGAGGGCGCCCAACTGCAATATAACATGCAGCTCTGTTACTACTTAGCAATGCTTTGAGGAATGCAAAGATTAACATTCTGTGTGTTTTCTGAAACCACATGCACACGTATGCCAGTTTGAGGCCAGGCAGTCAGTAAGGCTGCTTAGCTAACAAAGTAAAAGCCTCGTCACCAGAGAAAACACCATCTGAAAGCAAGTTTCTATCTGGGTTTCAATTGTGTTAACAAAACAGAAAAAAAAACAGAAAGGTTTTCACTATACCACACTCTTTCAAGTAAGATTCTGCCTTCCAGCACTATCTTGAGGACATTTTGCAATGCCAATATCCTCCAGTATTTAGGCTACTAAAACTGACCCTTGCACTCAATGACCCAAAGTCACACTACAAATGAGGTGACTTATGAGGGCAATGCTGTACCTACAAAAAAATCTCCAGCAAAATAGATGTAGGAATGTTATCACTCTCAGAGGTCACAACCTCCATTATAGAGCCAAGAGGAGCCAGTGTGTGCCTGTACCTTACTTCACAATCCATGTCAAACCCACCTTTACCAGCAATTTAAGACAGGAAAGTGGATGGGACCAAAGCAGCTAACAAAGCACATGTTTCCCGCTCTACTATCTACCACAGCAATAGTTGCTTACAGCAAATAGACTCCTTAAGCTGTTGCTCCTGCATGTTTTAGAGATGCATCAGGTCCTAACCTGTACTTAACCTTTACTTAACATTTAAGTAAACTACCTAAAATAAGCTGTTTAACAGCTGCCTATTTAGATCTTAAGTGAGTTGCTCTACAAGTACCACCAGGAAGGTTGGTGGAAAGAGTGGAAATCAAAGCCCTGTTTATAGAAATTTATATAATTAAGTTATGCTTGATACATGCTGAACGAAATAACCTAAGATGATCTTCAGAAGATCATCATTAAAACACTCCCTGCATCAGTTATTTACCAGCACATCTGAGACACGGTGAAGTTTTACTTTTATGTTCTGGAGAGGTGCCTTTTCCCATGCCCACAGTACGTATCAATGATCTAGCAATGCCTGACTTGTTGCAATAGCTTATTTTTTTACTGTTCTGAAATCAAAATGGTACGTTAGCTCTGAACAGACATTGTGGGATTGAATCCTTGTGTTATATGGAATGATCGAAGGAGCTATTAAACAGGCTCTCATGGAGGAAATTTCATTTAGCCAACAACACAAGTGGGGGCAATATCTACCAATGTGCAACCACGTGGATTCATTTTTGGAACCTGACATCAATATTCAGAGTTAATCATACAAAAGAATCATTGTTCTGGATTGCTATTGTGTGAAATAAGCTAGAGGTTTTCCCTTCTCCTTCTTACCAGTCACATATATTATAGTCTTATGCAATGGAACAGATCACTTCCTTTCGCCTATGCAAGTCATTACCCTTCACTTCTGCGTACATTCAGTATATTTGGTTTCCTTATGAGATCATTTTTTTCTTCAGTCTAACAAAGCTTTTATTTCCACCTCTGAGTATACGCACTTTTATGTACGTATTTTTAGTCAGAAGTGAATACAGAATGTTTTTGTATGAGGTCCACACACTTACCCAGGACCAGTGAAGTCAAAAGGTAACCCTTGTAGAGATGAGATTTCTTTATAATTTTTTTCCTGCTACTCCTCAATACCATCTTCCAGAACAACCAAATGCATAAAATTGAAGGGATGCTCACCCTAGTGAAAGATCTCACACAAGTTAGTTGCATTTTTATCATAATTATCAATCCAGAGTCCTTCTGTCAGCACCCAGCATCATGGAGTTCAGACTGTCTTTTCCATTGAAAAGACAAAAATGCATGAGGTTTTTTTGTCATGACTCAAAATTCCACTTTTTTCTGGAGATACTGTTCTACGCACACTCTATGCATTAAATGCCTGCCAGAGAATTCAGCTGCAAACACAGTGCTTGCTACCTTTGCCAACACTAGTATCTCATTTATCACTGGCATTCTATTCACTGCTTTGTTTTTTCCCTTCTACTGATTTTATGTGGATTTCAGCAAACAAGAAGGTAAATGAAGTCCGCAGAGGACAAATTAGAAACCAGATGACCGGTTACTGATAATTTGTCTTGCACTTCAGCAGACACAGTTGCTAAAAGCCAGACAGGCAAATACACCTGATAAACATGGATAAACAGAATTTTCTTCACCATGTTTTCCCCACACAAAAGCAAGGGTCAAAGAATACCAGCAGATTAAAAAAATAGAAACGTATAGTTTTTCTAATGCATGCTGTTTAGAGTTCCACTGTTTAAAAATATATATCCTCCAGCTGCCAATTTGTCCAATCTCATTCTGATAAGCTAAAAAAATCAAAATGGAAGCACAAATGTTCTGAGTACTCATTTACAAGAAGACATTGTTTGTCTAAAGCAGTGGCACTCTCTACATATATAAAAAAATACTGAGAGGTTGGGATTATTCCAGTTCTGCACTTCAGAATCACCAGCATTTTAAAAGACTTAGTAAAAGCCATGGAATGAGTTGTGAGTGACAAGCAGGTGTTATATCCTTTGCCCTCACAAAAGATTTGGGTTGGTTTTCTGTTTTTTTTCCTTCAAAAAGTCCTTGGGAGGCTAAGGACAAATGACAGACTTTGGCTCTGTGCCCCTGGGTTTGCTGCTGTTCACACAGGGGAAGAAAAAGTGTTGAGTGATGAAGGGCTTCAGGAAAAAAAAAAGTCCCCGTTCCGTATCAAGGGAAAGCAGATGAGCCCCATGCCAGAAAAGCCAGATTGTAAGAGACAGAGCTGCACTCTGGGACCACTTGCAAACAAAGCTGGTAGCATTTGTGATTCACACTAGCACATATGCTTGTTTTGGTGTTGAAGTCTCAGTCAAGGACTTGATAATCCTAAAGAAGGAACTCTAAAAGAAAAGACAAACAGGAAAGTAAAGAATGATACCATTTTACCAGAAATATATCACATTTCTGAGCTACAGGATAAAATTCTTGTCTGAGCATGTTTTGTCAGATTTCTTATTGCAAAATAAATTAAGATTTGTTAACAATAGTATTTACTGGAAAACTCCCTACAACTTATGTTACAAAAAACACAACTTACATGAAAAACACAAGCAGAAAACAACTTTCTCCAAACATTTCTGTTCTTCCATTTCTTGCGATCCATGAGGTAACAAGGTGAGATAAGGACAAAATAACAGCTCCTCTGTTTTGTTCATGGGAAACTTACCTTCAAAACATCATTTTAAATGCAGTTTTCAAATATATATTATTTAATACATCAGCAACACATTGCACCATACAACACTGCAGCTCCTAATGAACATTGCAGTGCCTTGAGAAAAATGAGAAGAGAAGTGCTTTCAGCAGAATCATTACACATTAAAAATTAAGGAATCAAGAAGGATGCACAGCTCAGCACCCTTGTGATAAACATATTTCTCATTTATACAGATTTGAAACAACATCCTGGTGCTAAAGCTGGTAATGGATTGCACCAGCATGTGAACAGCATCACCTGTCGATATTTAGTCACCACCTCTTTTGCATTCATGGCATTTGGAAAAAAGAAAAAGCAGATAAGCACTAACAATTTGTAGGTTAGACAAACTGATTTACACCAAATGGCTTTTGAACAAAGATAGCATTAGAAAATCCAAAACTTCAAATGAGTTAAAGAAAGCTTCTTCCTTCCCTTTCCAAAATAAACCTGTCATCTCTCTAGCTCTCTCCAGCTGGAGTACAGATCTCGTGAGGAGCTGTAACAAATTAGTTCATGGCTGTGTAAGCTTCTGCTTCATTACACATCGCATGGTAATTCAGGGAAGAAACTCCAACCCTCTCCAATCTTGCTCTTTTTTCCACATCTCTTCCAGCTCCCTACAGGAAGCACTCTTCTGGTGATTTTGTTAATGGGTACAAAGTTTATCTCATGTTCAATCTTTTAATAAAACTTTCTAATTGCTTTTAATTTTTCAACTCAATTAGAAGAAAGATTGATAGCTAAAAGAATAAAATCAAGTCAGAGCAAGGAGTCTATCCTGTTTCAAAGCTAACCTACACAATTATAAGTACTGCCTTCAAAAGAGCCCAGTACATTTATGTGCATCCAGACACAATCCCAATGGTGAGCAGAGTTCCTAACTTCTCAGTGGAGGAAAGCAGCCTCCACGCAATACAAATGCGAAGATTCTGTCGCAAAATTAGGATTGCATAATCAGCTTACACTTTTTCCACCTATTTCTCTGTTTTTTAAGAAATACTGTGAGAAAGTAAGTCCTCCCAGGCTCATGTACACACAGTGTTATGCTATTGCTTTTCAGCATCAGCTGGCTAGGCTGTAGGTGCAGGAGCTTCCCCCAAGTTACCGGCAGTCAGGAGGCCACCAGTGTCCTAAGTGTTGCACAGCCCCAGCAGGACCAGTCTGATGGCCCACTGCCCTGAGCCCAAGATGACAGCTAATGCACAAAAATCCTAACAAAGTATATCTAAGATAGTGATAAATATGCACCACAACCCTAGAAGGAGTGCAAACCTATAAAGCATATGGCATAACACGCAATACAGATGCAACTCTTCTCTTGACAAATATCAACAGTTCCTTGGCCAGAATGAAATGTAACCATCCCAGGTAACCTCATTCCTGTTCTCTAAATACAGGCATGAGTCCTATGCTGCTATGGTACAGAGCTGTTGCCCAAGGTTTCCTCTCCAGTATTTCCAGAGGGGAAAAAAAAAAATGCTTGAGAACTAGTATTTCCACGACCTTCCCTATTTTTAAAGGGCTGCAGTTATCACCCTGCAAGCCATTTGAGAAATGCAAGACTGCTTACAGCATATGCATTAAGCCACCAAAGCTGCTCTGGTCTTGGTTTCTCCCAGCTGTAGGAAAAACAAACCTGCAGGCAACATCTCCAAGCTTCCTTGAAAATCTGCTACTGAGCCTACATTTTCTAATGCATCTTGCTCCTTTTGCATGCAGATAATTGCCTTTATATTTGTCAATCCCATGAATGGGAATACAGTTATGCAGAAACAAGAGGAAGTGTGGAACACACCCTCTGCACACCTGACTCGAGTGAAACAAAAATCCCAGATTGCTCACAGAAGTTTGACAGGTTGCACCAGTAATTTTTCTCTGATCTCCAGGGCTGACCTAAAACATCTGAGTAACATTTCCTACCACAATCTTCTGTATTCAACTGTTGTTGATGTCTCTTACTTCACCCCTCTGTTCTGAGATACACATCAAGGCGATCAACTTTGTTACTTTCCAAGCATGTGATGTTCAACTAGAAGTATCTTTAGAACAGGCACTGATCTGGCTGCTTCATTGAACTTAACAACTCCATTTCAGCAGCAAAGTCCAAAAAATAAGTTATCCTTACCATCTCTGCCCTTTACTGATTTCATCATTGCTAACACCATCATTGCTAATAAATAATGTGGCAGCATCTCACACAGTAGTGAATGTTGCCACAGCCATGCCACCAACCACATCTTCCTGCACTGTTTCTGCCAGGAAAGACAATCGAGAAGCAATGGGAAGCAAGACAATGAGAGCCAGGTCTCTGACTGAAATGTTCTGTCTAGTAGGCGTTTTTAAGTCCTGAATTTAATGTTTCATAAATGAAATAATTCAGTAAACTTAAATAATAATGATCTTAAACCTTTCCAGATCTTTACAAGTGCAACACTATTTATTTTCCCTGAGATAGATAGAAACAGTAGAACCACTTCTGGTGCAATATATTTAAACACTGCAGCTTCTGTTTAGTTTCTTTGTTGGTGGTGTGTGTGTGTGTGTGTGTGTGTGTTTTTAACTACAGCAATCACCAACTATTGGACAAATCAGCACAGCCACCTTACCTTAAGACTTTCTGTGGCTAAACCTGTAATACAGGATCTTAAACTACCCTGATAAAAGCAGAAGACATGACAGATACCAGTATTTTAGGAAAACTAAAGAGAAGCATCCTTTTCTCTCAGGTAAAACAATGTTTAGAGTCCTTCTGAATTCTTTAACCCTATTCACGCATACAGACTTCATTCTTTCCCAGTAATTGCTCTTTGAGATTCAAGGAAAGGCCAATGAAGCCAGAGAAAAAGTGATAAGACATCAGTAAACGAAGCATGAGTCACTATCATCTGCCATCACTCAAGCACATGAACACGAATGCTGGCACAAACCTAGACATTAAGTGTGCTGATGACACTGACTCATAGGGTGCAGAAGTTAACCATCAATGTAGTCATCATACTCCCTATACTTCAAGCTTCAAGAGCACTCTGTAATAATGAGATTCTTCATGCTCTGGACAAATTCAGCAATGGAAGGCCCGAGGCTTCACATCAATTCAGTATGTGTCAATGGCTTAAAGAAGCAAAGCAGACCTATCAAGCTTCAAATTCTTTCAGTGAGAATCTCAGAGACTGAAGTTTACTGTACCTTTTATTCTTTCAACCTCAATAAAAAAGAAATCACATATTAGTTTTATGAAAAATAGATTCTTAACCTCTTAAAATAAACAGTAAAAGTCACCTCTTCTGTAAATGATCATGAAATGTAATGGAGATGCTGTCCTAAAACGGGCCAAGACAAAAGTTAAAAATGAGGTTGTAAGAAGTCCACAAGTATGTTGTTGCATGCATATTCAATATCTTAAAAAACATGCCTTTGCCTGATGCAACACTATAAGAACAGTAGTAAAGTAATGGAGGCTACATCTGGAGTATTCAAAACCTGCCTTCATTCTTAGAGAGACTGACTGAATTAAACAAAAGAGTATATTTACAGTGACACACTTACTGATACCAAACCAAAATAATAGTATTGATATAATAATCAATGAACAAATAACCTCTAGGAAAGGACTGCACTTTCTACTTGGAAAGTACCTAGGACATTCTGAAGACTAATCAAAGTAACACAAACTTCTTAAGAAGTTTATCAAGATCATGTTCTAATTTCAAGCCATTGAGGTTACCTGGTGAAACAGAACTACAACTAGAAGACAAAGACAAGTTCTGCAAAACAATACACAGCTGCAATAGTTTGGATAGGACCTAGAAAACCATCTCTAATCACGTTTCGAAAATAGATTGAAGATCCTTGTCAAGTCTTTGAAAACAGTAATACAATATTTTCATTGCTTTCCACATCTGTAATAAAGCATCTCACCTTTGATATGCATGCAGGGAGAAATATTTGATGCTCCTGTATAAGCAAGTCCAACTGACTTAGCTTAGCTAGGTAGAGCTGTTCACAAGCAGATGCATTTATCTTCTCTGATTAAACACAGAGGGTTATTGCCCCAATTGTTTTTCTGCCAAGAAGCATATTTTCTGAAGGTATAAAAGAACTTGAACACTCATTGTGGTTGAAAACTGTTGGGAAAGTTCCTGAAGAGATGACACTGTGGCACTACTACCAGCATACTGATGCCCTCCAGCCCTGTATTGCCACTCCTGAGATGAGTTAAATTAAGGAATGTAAAAGATTTCACTTCTGGTATCCATCAACTCCAGTAAGATCCATGCAATGTAACAAATCAAAGGAACAAAAATATGTAGCACGCAAATTTTTTCGACAATCAAAATGCTTGGCTAATGAAGCATCTTCATTTCTAGTTTTATCAACCCCATATTCTTTTTCCTATTCCTAATACACAACAACACTCCGAATTGTTACCTTGGTGTGACCTATATAGCTATGGTGACACTACTGTTTTAACTTTTACATATTGTCTCACTTCCATAACTGGAAAGATGGCCTCCTCTCTTGTTTTAATTGATAACCGTGTACTTTCATATTAACCCCAGAAATAAGGGCTATGTCTCCTGTTCTTTATTGGGAAACACTTAAAGATCAGAAGAGAAGGAGTAAGATTACTGTAACATAATCTGTTCTGAATATAAATGGAGAACTTCAGTCAGTGCAGTTGTTAATTCAATGCTTTTTAGAAACACTATTTACAGTTTGCAAAAGCAGCATAATAACAGGAGAATGAAAGAACCAGGTATGCCATACAGGCGCTGCTCCTAATTGTCTGAAAAGTGTTCTGTTTGTAAGCTTTAAGTCTGTTCACAGAGAGGGAAAGAACGCAAATTCCCATCCTGTTTATACATAATCACTTCTCTGATTTTGATTGGACTTCATTGTGAGCTTTCCCCTCAAAACAGAGTGAAATTAACCTAGGGTAGACTCTCATCAATAGCTGAAGTGCTGTTGCTCCCAAGTATCATTTTCTGCACTTGTCTGCACAGTTCATTCCTGATCCAGGACTGAAAAATACCTTAGTGTTTCAGTGTGTCATGCATTTCAGTCATCAACTGCACCACACTGTCCCAGAGCAGCATCCTCACTCCCTTACAGACATGCCCGAAGGTCAGCACTTTTGAACATCCCTAAGAGCAGCAAGGCCAGCCAGTGTGGCACACACCTCTCGCCCCGCTCAAAATACAGCTGAAGCCCATAGGGGATGGGTAGACCTGGTTGCCACTTGCAAGGCCAGTCTGATGTTGGTTCTCATAGTTGATGGCAGGATACACAGGAAGTTCAGACAGGGCATTAGGAAAAATATCATTGACCAAAAGGTCAAACACTGGAACAGGCTTCCTAAGAGGTGACTGATGCTTCGTGCCTGTCAGAGTTCAAGAGGCATTTGGACAATACCCTCACTTCACATGTTTTAACTTTTGGTTGGCCATTAAGAGAGTCAGGCAGTTGGACTCCATCACTGAAGGTCCTTTCCAACTGAACTATGCTAAACTGGTACATGCCATGGGCCCCAAACATTACTGCAGCAGCTGTGATGAGTAAGACATTGATTACCTCCTTTTGGCACTGACTGACAAAAAGCCCTACCTCTGATACTCATTGTTCCCCTACAGACCTGCCTGGCTCCCTTTATGCTGTAAGAGTCACAGCCTCCCTATGGAGATGCCTTTAAGGCCTGAGTAAAATTAAAAGGAGAGAACCTAATGGCTCTTGTTAAAGATTAAACAGGCACACTGATAGCTCGCTCGAATTAAACTTAACACCTCAGGTTGCTCACGTCAATTTTCTGAAACATGGGGAAAAAAGGTAATTGTCAATTAATGAGACCATCGACTTGGGTTTGGTGGAAATCAATAACATGAAACAATATGAAGCTATATAATCTTAATCAGTATTCTATAATGAAAAGGCTTTTAGACAGATAAACAGAGTAATTGGCTGTTCCCTTGTGGCCCATCCTCTACACTATACAACAGTCCAATTAAAATATAACATCAGGAGCTACACAATTATTTGTTTGGGCTTTGTTTCATTTTCTAGGTTTGATTTGTTTTTGTGGGTGGTGGTTGTTTTTTTTTCCCCTATGCACAGGTTACCTTCGCTAAATCAGAAGTTGCAGACATTGAAACAGCATACACAGAAAAAGCCCATCATAGACCAAAGCCCAGGGATCAAACTCAGGTCAGATACCAGCGTCATGCATCTCGGTTATGAAAGGATTCCAGTTCATTGCCTAATTGTATGTACAAACTCGACCACAGTATTCACATCTCTTTGGCTCCATCGAAAAAACAGCATTACTCAAGTAGGAATTCCTCTTTCCAAGATCTGTTACAAATTCCTCTCAGGACAACTTCACATCTTTCACAGAAGAAGATTGGTTTGTGATTAAGTACACTTATTGCCACCAAAGCATAAAGAATCCATGTAGTCTTTCAAAAGTAAAAAGAAAATCATTACATTGATACGCTGAGAGTTCTTGAAGAGGATTAGAAAAGATCTATGGGTACAACAGTAGAGAGCTTATGCTCAGGAAAACTTTCCCAGTTACTTCAAAGGCTTGTATTAAAATAGCCCTGTTTGGCTAAAAGTGCAATAGAGGTTCTAATTTGCATTTTTTATTTATTTCTACTTTAAATATATTTAGGGACTAATGAGACAATAAAAATCACAAATAATTTCTTAGGCAAATAAAAAATAAGCTAGATGATTCTTTTCTTAGCACATGCCAGTTTGAGAATATCAGGCCATCAACATAAGGAGTTGGTCAATCAGACACAGAGGTTGCTTGGTACTGGACAAATTAATGGCACAACTTTGCCTGGACAGTGACACAAACACACACCAAAAACTACAGCTATGACCCAACACATAACAACTGTTAAAATTTTTTACTGCTCAGCTACAATAAGGAATTCTTCACCTCACTGAGTTTGCTCTCCAGCAATCCTACAACACATACAGGTGCAACACAGAAAGATGTACAAGGGCTGTTCCAAAAGTAATGCCTCCTATCTTGTTATGTCAGACCATGATGTCAGAGGCAGTTGGTGGCAGTACGGGTTGAATCTTCCCATCAATATTCCATTATATTTTGTTACCATGCAACAGATAGCAGCAAGAGGGGCAGTTTGATGTGGTGTCTGACATGGAAGCAAAGGTGAGTCACTGAATTCCTCCATGTGGAAAAAATTGCACCTATTGACATTCTTCAGTACTCGCTGAATGTTTATGGAGACCAAACAGTGGATGTTAGCAAGCTTGACAAGTTTTACTGAGCCAATACGAGATTGAAGGTGACAGTTTCCTGGATCACATAATTACTGGCAAAGAAGACATGGTGTCAAGACTATGAGCCTGAAACAAAATGGCAGTCCTCAGCAACACGTGAATTCCCAAAGAAGAAATTTCAAGATGCAGCTCTCAGCAGGGAATGTGATGTGCACTGTCTTTTGGGATATGAAAGGGAAAAAAGGGGTGATCCTTCTGGATTTCGTGGAACCCAGACAAACCATAACTTTGAACACTACACCGCAATGCTGGCTAAGCTGAAGGCCTTCTGACTTCCATCTGTTCAGGCTGATGAAAGATGGACTGCGAGGAAAACATTTTCCTAGCAGTGATAATGTCACAGCAGCTGTGAAACAGTGGGCCACCTCCTGTGGTGCAGATTTTCTTTCTTTCTTTTTTTTTTTTTTTTTTTAAAGAAGTGTGGTATGCAGGTGCTTGTTCATTACTAGTGAAAATACACAACTACTGGGGGTGACTGTTGAAGAATAGTGTTTGTAGCTGAGAATTTGTTCTATCAAATAGCATTATTGTGCTCTTTGTGCCTGTTGTAGTTTCCATGGAAATAAATTGGAGGCATTATTATTGGAGTGACCTACATATTTTACATTTCCTTAAAAAAGGCAGGTAGGTTAGAAGCCAATAAGACACAGACCAGCAGCTCTTACAAGGTTAGATTTGTAGCCACCTTGACAGAAATTATCCCCAAAACATTTTGGCTACAAAAAAACCCACAACGCAGATTAATTGCATTCACTTCAAAGAAAAAATCCATCTTCCCATCTGCCTTCGGGAACTGTATCCCCCATGAACATGAAGGCAGTGCTATGTAGGGGGCTGGGTAAAAACCAGCAACTCACTCTTACAGGCATGAAAGAGCCAGCATAAACTCTAAATGCTGTGATATCTGATATAACAATGCTAAAACAACATTGTATGGTTTGCCTCTTTATGATAACTCCAGAAAAAACACTGCATCTTAGTATGGATTAAAATTCTAAAAGTGATTGCAAAAGATCATTTAAACCCTCTGAGAAGGAAAAGCATGGTAGAGGTGTCAGCATTCCATTAACAATACACTTATTACCCACCATCCACCGGAAATACTATAGCACTTGAGGTCTTGTTAATATCAGAATCACTCAGTTATTTACAAATAGATTTTCACTCTCGAAACTGAAGTGAATCTTAAGCACCGGGAACATCACAGCGTGTTGGACGCTGTCACACAGGCCATTACAGTTGTAATGCACAAGCTAAGCAACAGCACAGATACATTTCAGAGAGAGAATGGAAAGTCATGTTTGAATAGCAGCGTGAAACCGTTTAATTAAAGACAGTTTTTTAGAGAATTATTGAACTTATTAAATTTAATGTCAGGCTTGAAATTAAATACCCCAACATATTAAGCTTTAAAAAGAGATCCACTTTAGCATTTTGCACTACATTTCAGCTGTATCATGACTTTCATACAGATAGAAGGGGAAAAAAAAGAAAATAATGCAAACCAGATCATCAGTTCTGGTCTAAAAACCAAAGCTGGTGGAAATGATTCACAGTGTCACACTTGTTCTTGTAGTGCATGAAGCATAGCAACCATCAGCTTCATGGGAAAAGAGGGAAATGAGAAGTAGAGCTGGTATTACAGGGAATCTCTATTAAAAAGGCAACTGCCCTCAGCTAAGGAAGTTTCTGTAATGGCTATCCCTTTTGTCCTGTTAGAACCATTCTTTAGGAGCTTCCCAGAATTAAAAAAGCTTTACTGGTGTCAGAACATTTACCAGCTCTATAGCTTCCTTATTTGTTAAAAACTATACAAACCCGACGACCTAGTTTAACATTTACAGTGCTTGTTAAAGGTCAGCAGCAAACAATCTCAAAAGCAAAGAGGCAGTGGTAGATTAACTTTTGAAAGTGAAAGAAGGAAAGAATCACTAAAAATAAAGGGGAAAAAAAAACATCAGAATGCCAGTAGCAGCAAGCGGTGAGATGAAATTAAATCATCCCACCCTGCCAAGCATCCTCATTCTTCTCCTGCAAATACCACAGCTTTTATCATGCAGCTGTCAAATATCAAGACACTGTTTATCACGGAACAGGCAAGTGCAAAATTCAGCATTGGAATTTTCATATTCTGTAATGGTATATTTATACAAATAAAAGGAAGCCCTTTTAAATATGAATGCAAAAAAACCCCACAGGTTACAGGACCTCCATTATTTGGAGATGAAGGTCAATCAAGTTCACAGCATGACAAAATTTTCTGGTTTTAGTAATACCATAGGAGATGTGGACAGGCAGAAGTCAGTCTCAGAAGAAGCATTTAGGAATTCCAGTGAAGTTAACATAAAAATCAGTTTTGATTTGGTGAGATAAACACAGCAATAAGATGAGTATTTTTCAAAGAGATTGCCAGTTACATTTAAAATATGTCATCACAGAGGAAAAAAACTGGACATGAGAAAGGCAACACAATTTTTGGTCAAGTCCATGGACAGCTTGAAGCAGTTTGCCTACACTGTCTCTCATTAAGTTGATCACTGCAGTCTCCTCTGCAACAAACTAGGCCACCGCCTGATGAGATAGGTGAGATTGCACAGCCAAAGAAATGCAGTATGAGACTGCGTTCTGCTGTATTCTTCCACCCAAAGTCCCGTACAGCACTTTGCAAATGTTAAACTGCACCCCACAAGAGTTATGCTATGAAATCATTATTTGCTATCTTGGAAAAAAGCAAAACATCATGAATGTATGATGTAAGAAACTGAAATGAATAAAGCGCTGTTTTTAATGAAAGAAAGTTTTCAAAGTGTGCATGCACAGGAACTGCAGTTCAGCACGTGAGCTCACGGTAGTACTGAAAACCATATTACCCTACTGAGGCCAGGATCTTCAGAGGTGTATTTCTCATCATTCTCTTCTCCTTCATTTATGAGGCCCTACCATCAACAGAATCAAATTACATCAGATATTTTCAGAATGTGCTTGTTGTCAATAGCAAAGAACTGCAAAATGGAAGTACTTTCACAGAGCTAATAAAGATATCTTCATGACATGAAACTTGCCTACAGACTCCATCAATACAACAAATAACGGACAATCCTGAAATAATCTGTTAATATAGTGACTGTTCACTGATGAGAGGCAATATTTCACTTGTGCTTGAAAGAACTAATTCATAAACCCTCTCATTACAACTTTTCACAGCAGATTCCCTCTTCTTACCCACCATCAAAATTCTAGATTTCTTTTTAATCTCTGATATTCACTGACATCTGATTTCATTCTGTTTACAGATCATGAAATAAATCAAGACATAGCATTAACAACACTAACACTATCTTCTTCAGCATCAGTTCAGTTGCCTTGCTCTCCACTTCCTGCATCTCCCCAACTCTGGCCCCGGTGTCAGTCATGAACAGGTATTTGTGAAAACTGATCGGTCTGCAATATTTTTCGGAAAAAAGTGAAAAGCTGTATACAACTGCTCCTTCTAAAGGGCTGGCTATCACTGCTTTTAAGGACATGCATGTGATAAGATAGTTATACGAAAAAAAAGTTCAGCATACAAGGATGATAATGGTCAGAAATGCTACAGATAGAAGGAGCATATCTGCAAGCAGAAGACACGTAAAATTGTGTTACGTACAAAAACTGTACACGAGAGTGGGATTGGGAGGAACGAGGGATAATTCTTCACTGATTGAAAAAATTCAAAGAGAAAAAACAATTAAGGCACAGCTACGCCTTTTCCTTGTGATTTGAGATTTCAGATAGTAAAGGGAATTCACAACTCAGGTTTCATACAGCTCAGTAACCTTCCCCTGTCCTACTGCTACACTTGCATCATGCACACATTAAGAGCGCAAGACTGAGAAGGAAAATATTTCTTCAGCTATCTCTGTGGCTGATGGCACTCTGCTCCTGTCAATGTGGCAAATGGAGTCTACCACAGAGTACTCATCTGTATTGAGAGAGAAATTACTCCTGCCCATCAGTCACAGAATACAAGCGATACAAAATCTGTTCCCATGATGAATAAATCAGAGTTAAATAAGGTCAGGATGTCTTCAACATCTGCTGGGAACAAACCTCATTTAAGGTTATTACATTCTTGTCAAAGTCTTGACCAGAGTCAGTTTACATACTTCTCTTTCTTCCCTTCCTGCATTTTCCTTACTCACTTTTGTAGGTATTTACTGCTTTACTTTTTAACAATGTCTTCTCTAAGAGGGGTATCTTGCCACATTACAATAAAGATAGCTTTACACTCAAATAGTATCTATTCCAAGTTTGCAGATGGAAATGAAAATAAACAAAAACAGAAAAATTGAAAAAAATGGAGTGAGATTTCCCCTCCAACCCTTTTAAAAAGAGTCAGTATCCTAGTTGTCCAATGGGAAATTGATTCCTATACCTGAAGGGCTGGAACCCCGAAAAGAGAAATCTGACCATAATTTTTAGAAACAGAAGCTAAAGCTGCAGATAAAAATTGTTGTGCAATCTGAAGAGCATCCTTCCCCTATTCATCAGGTCTAACTGCCCAAATATATCCTAGGTACTGGATAGTTGGGTTGAAGATCATTTTCTTGTCAACTCATTACTCACAGATCTGGTTCCCAGTGTAGTGAAGAGATGTAATTCAGCACAGGTCACCATTCAGAACAAGAGCTTGTTCAGAACAAACTGAGGGCAAGGACGTTTGGCTTGTCTGAACTAAAAGCTTTTTCATGATCTCAAACCAACGACTACTAATGGACTCCTATTAGATCATTCTAAGAAGCCATCTATTTTTCCCCATACTAAACCGTCCTCTCAGAAACTTTCTTATCTCTGATGTCCTGTTTTTTTCCATGCTACAGGAAGAAGACAAGTCAGGTGAAAAAACTGTTCTTTTACTCTGAAAACACTTTTTCAGTCGGAAATTAATTCAACAGGTTATTTAAAAGAGCTGCTGGTGTGACAGAGACTCTATCTGGAAACTCTACAGCAGCATGAAAACATGCCCCTCATCTACCAGCAGCTCACTCACTGCTGTTGTTTTCCCCCCTAGTCACACTCCATGATCTACAAGGATACAATTCACTTATGGCAAAAAAAAAAACATTCCAAACAAAAGGTTAAAATCTCTACCTGGGAATTAGCAGGCTCATTTAAAGACTTGTTTCCCTCTCGCACCTGCTTCAACAGAAAAGAAAGAGCATCTTATGTAAGGCTGGCTTCCCCCTCCCCAAAAATCTTAACAGAGTCTCACAGCCAGTCATCAGTCACAGAACTAGAGTGCTTCAGGAATAAATCAGTGGGCAAAGCAAGGAAAAAAAGCATTCAGGTGCACAGGTGACAGAACTGAAGAGCCACGCAGCAGCAGGAGCTGCGCTGGAACCACCGGCATAGCCAGGGTCCCCAGGGCCGCCCACCTCCAGCTGCACCAGGAGATGTGGAGCTGCAATGGCAGACAAGGCAATTTGTGTGTTTTCACAAGCTTTACACAGCTGTCTGGAAACAGGTCAGAGGGCACATCTCACTTTAAGTGGAATTCAAAGTGCCCACTGAATCAGCAGGAGGTCTCTTGTTACACTGCGAGGCTGGTCTGAAAGCAAAGCGAAGATCTCAACAGCTACAATTTTCACTCCTTTCAATATTTAGCACCTGTAAACCTAATCCCCTGTCTGGATAGCACATCCTTTAAAGATATCCTACTGCTGATGGGGAAATTTGGAATGGTTTCCACACCAGGACACCGTCATGAGAGGAAACATCAAAAAAACTTCAAATAAAAAGGAGAACGAGATGAGAGCTAGAGGGAAAAACAGCATTACTAATGCTTCAGGTTTTCTTCTTGAACTCCAAACTCACAGAAGCAGCGAACGCCACATAGAAGAGCCACCCCACAACTCAAACCCTACCTGTCAGCAGCAGCAGCAGGTGGACCTGTGCTCCCTGAGGGATGCCCGGCCCGGCGCTCGGCAGCCCTCTACTGGGCTGCCTGCAGCAACAACAGCAGCCGGAGCTTCCACGGAGCCCCCGAGTGGAAAATCCCAGCGCTGGAGCACTCCCATTCCGGGTCCCAGCACCACAACGTTGGCCAGGGACTGCCAGAAGGAAAAGCAGAGACACCGACACCGGTCCCGCAGAAATCTCTCCTTGAGCAGAGTAAATTTGCCATTTACTGCTCACAAGTTTTGTCAGGAATACTTTACTGCACAGGACAGCGGAAGCAGGAGTTTCAAAACGCAGAGTTGTGAACACAGCGCTGACTTGGAAGCCGCAGGTGCCAGGCTGGCAGAGAACTTGGTGAGGCCCAGCAGCCAGCACCACAGAGGCAGGCTCCCCAGCCCCCTCCCTTCGCAACTCAGCTTTAAGTGCTTCTTTTTAAAAGTGCATGTCAGCAAGTTGAGTGGTTAACTTGCATCGTGTGACACAAAATGAGAGCAATCCTCCCAGTTCAAACACCAACAAAACATCTCATGCCATATTAATGATACTTGGATCTGAGCCGAGAGGAATGATGTCTGAACGCCAAGATCCCTGCACTTTCCCCACAGCCTTAATCACTGTGCTACACCAAAGTTGCCAGAAACGTGGTCAAAAGGTGCCCTCCTGTACACTCTCACAAGACATTTTTAACAATACCTGTGCTTTCCTCTTTCTCCCTAAAGCCTGAGAATGCCAGGAGATCCTCACAGCACTTACCAGCCCCAAACCCTTTGGCTCCATACAAGCCCACACATACGCTACAGGCTCTGCTCAGCTAGACAGCACATCCTCCCACCTGCATTAGATGGGAACGATGGAGAAGTTCACTCAATGTGGTTGGTTATGCCCACACTTCCTACAGAAAGAGGCAAGGCCTCTCTTTGGGTGCACAGCTGCTTTGGAGCTGGCAGTCATCACATGTGGCTGCAGCGGGGCAGCACTGGCAGGGTATCACCAGGGCTCACAGGAACATCTCCTGCACACCTCCTGTGGGCACACTGCTTAACCCAAGGACCAAACTGTGTTTTGATTGGTTTGGGTAACCACAACCTTTAAACGTCTGCTAGATTTCACAGGAAACATTTATTTACATAACGTAAGCAAGATTTTTAGCCAATATCTAGCCTTGGTAAACACGTCTTCTCCTTTTTCAGCATAAAGATACAAGATCCATACCCTGGAAGCACTTACTCATTTCACTGATTAAATTAAACATTTTAAGCAAGAAGAACAGCCCCCAAATGCTAGGAAAATAACACTGCAATCACAGTAACATTATTATTCTCAAGTTATACACGTTTATACACAGTCCACACTCAACTAAACTTACAGACACTATTTGCATTTCCCAGAGGCTTAAGTTTACAATGTTGTAGTAACACTGTATTAAATCTTGGGGGGTTGTTCATTAGGTTTTGGAAAGACATATAAGAAGTGCTGGGCACTACATACAATCACACTTTCCAGTTCTGAGCACATACAAATTTTTGACTTACCAAAAGATGATCACTTCATATAACTAGCTAAAATTATTCCAATTTTGTATTTAAGAAATAGAGAAATTTTTAAAGGGAAAAAATCTAATAAAAAAATCATTGAAGTTCTGAATACCTACCTTCCCCTCCTCATATCTCTGGAGAAGCTGGAGGGGAAGGAAAGAAACATCAGCAGTTTATATAGGGTACAAAAAACAGTCCTGGGCTTCAAACTTCTGCACAGGGCTATCACCTTTACAACAAAATATAAGTTCCAGAAGGGTGAAAGCAACAGAACCATAATATCAGCTAGAGTCTTAGACAGGGATGAATAGGTATTTTGGTAAACAGCACGTACAGCTACACATTTTGGACTCTTCATATCTCCTGCCTACCCCTTGAAAGCCTCTAAAGACTTGTTCCAAAGATGAGGTCTCTGTGCTAGAAAATAAATATTTTTATAGTACCAGTCTATTAATCTATTGTCTCTACTTCAAGATGCTTCCAAGACATTCTTTTAAAAATCTGAGATCCTAAGACCCTCTCACAAGTCATGGAACCATCATGGCCAAGTTTTTGCCATTACCTGCAAGTCTGATTTAATATTTTATGAGGAAAAAATGCACATTATTTTATTCTGGATATGTTCTGGGGGAAAAAAAGATTTTTTTAATATATAAGCCAAAAAATACAAAGACACTTAAAAGTTTTGCAGCAGGTATATCCTGCTGAATGTTGCATACTTGGAGCTAAATCTGAAAACCATCAGCGTGTTAGTGGTACAGAGAGGGCATAATAAAATAGACAACATAATCCAATCTTAGCTAAAATCTTCCCAACTAGGCAATGTGTTAGCTAGATGGAAAGAGGACAGGTCTCCCATGAGATGGGAAAGTAGTACAACAGCTTGAGAATCCTCCACATTAATAAAGTAAGTGCTTTTGTCTTCACTGTGATCAGAAAATTAAGACACACACTAGTGTAAGACTGCTCCCAATAAAAATTACTCTAGAGCTCTACCTAATACTTAAGTAGTGGAAGAAGAATGTTATTTATTGAAAGAATACCACCCAAGGGGGGCAAGGACATACAGCCCTCAGTTTTACAGCTCATCCTTAAGTTCATTAACAGCTTTAAAAAGAAGTCCTCCCCTTCAGAAGAAGGGTGGCTTTGTGATCCAGAGCAGCCAGTCCTGGAGAGTCCAGGCTAACTGTGCAGTCATGCTGGCAGGTAAAACAGTGGTTAGACTCGTTTGCAAACAGCTGAAATCAAGACAGGCAGCCAGGCTGAGAGTACAGATGCTTATGAAATGTTAAATGGGCATTTCACTCCATTTTGAGGCAGAATTAACAGCCTCATGTACCAGCCTTATGATTTAATCGCCTGCTATAACACTGATAGTTTAGCAGTTCGAGATACCATCATTGTTAACACACTGATATACCGACTCAATTTTGTTTCTGACCTGGATTTACTGCATTGCACGTTCTTATTTAGTACCTCAGACTGCAGCTGTAAGTAAGTGAGATTCACCTGCCTCTTATTTTTTTAGCCCATTAGAAACAAATATAAACCACTTTTTTCAGCTTTAGAACTTGACCGATAGCTACAGGCCCAGAATATTTATTTAAAAACAACTGGCTGAGATCTACGCCAAAATGAGTGATATGTTGTAGAAATATATACTCTCCTGCATTTGTGATTTTCAAGGCCTCTAATTATTACAAAAATGGTGACAAACACCTGCCACTTCAGCTGGGCAGGAAGGTATGCCACTTTCACAAAACAAAATTCTGACACTCTTGCAGTTCAAAACCCTATTACTAGGATAAAATACATTCTCTAGTAATTGATACAGATTTATCTTCTGGCAGAGGCTTCCCACTGGCCCTTCACCTAAAGATGTCTTTACATTTGCGTGACGCACATTACTTACAGTTACTGTGCCAAGGCAAGTGGTAAAACTATCGTTGCCCCTATCCTATGTGCAAACACCCTCAGGGAAAAACAGATGGTTATTGACTCACTTCCCAACATTATTGTATTAACAAGATCCACTGATAAGAGGTTTTCCCACACTTAAGTTACAAGAACCTTTCTTCTGGAATCTGCCAGGCACTTGGAGGCTATTTATGCTGCCATTAACAGCATATGCTGTGCACACATACAACACTTAGTGACAGAATGATTTGCAGGGCATGGAGGAGGCTAGAGAAAAGGGATGCTGAGCTGTCAAAGCAACATCTCATTATATCATATAAAGATAGTGAAGAGGAAAGAATAGGGCAGAGGGAGAAGTGGAATAAAAACAATTTAAATAGCTTTCATGCTGTTTCTAGGAGACCACGTAATATAGCTGCTGAACGGAAGATGCACATTGTCAGCAGCAGGTACACGCCAGCAATAATACAGCAAGGCTGCGGGTGAAAGAAGGGGAAAATGGGGTACACGCTGGTTCAGTATTTCCTTCCAATTTCAGACTGATTTCCCCCAGAGAGCAAAATTAAATAAAGCATGAGGAAGCCTATATAACCACTGGAGAATTTAAACAAGGAAGAATCTCAGCTTTCACTAAAATGATGACAGTAATAAATTAAACAGAAACACAGCATTAGAATTTGGATAGATGTCAAAGTGCTTTACAATTCCATCAGAAATACTAAGGTAGACTTTGAGTGCAAGACTGAGCTGACACTCCAGGTCATCTCTTCTTGCAGAAACAAGAACTTCTTTGGCCAGCAGAGAGTATGGCTGCATTGAATCTGTGCCTTAAGAAGAGACAGATGATACTGAAACGTTGCTCTCCAGCCTCAGGCCATTCACAGAAGCAGCTCAGGAAATGTTTTTACAGATGAGAAGACATGCCAGGTACATAAAGTCCCAGCTACAAAGAACAGACAGGCTCACTGCTAATTTCTTTCTCTGCTCTTTAAGAAACCTGTCTTTCTATATGAAGTCACCTGACATGTTCAATCCACCTTTTTGTAGACTCAAAAAAACCCTGACAAGTTATATATCAAGTCAAGTTTTATATCATTTATACATTGTGACCGTATTTTTCTGTATTAGCTTTCAAGCGTCTTCTACCTCCAAAAGCTTAAAAAGTTACAATTTGCTTTTTTAGCCATCTCTATTTATAAGTAAGAACAGTCAATTCTGTTCCGTACACAAAGAATAATGCGGTTCAAGGAAGACTTGAACCATTTTGCTACTACCGTAGAACACGTCAACAGCAGAGCTAGGAATAGATTACCGTTGTCCCAGTTCCCAGCCATTTGCTTTAGCTGTATGACCACAGGAGTAGAGGCGAATCCAGGCTGAGAGCGTTGCCAACTGGCCATCAGACAAGAAAAGCAGGTCGCTTAAAAAGCTCCTCTGTGGAAGGATTTCACTGCTGGACCTCAGTAGGCAGCACATCGAAAAGAGCTATTTGACTGGGGAAAGCAGAGGAGGGCTTAGCAAATAGCATACCTACAGAGAATTTCTTGACGATATTAGCCTGGTAGACTGTGTAAGCACATACATATGTATGTATGCAGGGGATTGCACTAAGTGCCACAGGCAACTTTAATGAAATTCCTTCATACCAGAAAAAGTAACATTTTTCAGCACAGAGCTTAACGCTGACTGGAAACTTAGTGGCTATAACTGCACCATTTTCCAGCACGATTTCTTTGCACTCATTTAGCTATAGTCAGTTTGGAGACTTAACATACAAAACACTACTTGCAACAACAGGATAGAAAATGTGATACAGCTCAGGTTTGCAGCATTTGCATCTTGGTGTGGCACTTTCTTGCAAAGAGTCAGCCTGACGACAAAACTTCATCTCTGATGAAGACATTTCTCTGTCAACATAACTTTAACTACTGGGGAAAATGCCACATTCATGAGAAAACCAAACTGCTTATAGGAATATATTCATTCAACAGCATGGATACAAACTGAATGTCACATCTCAGATGACATGCTTCAACTGGCATCTTCTGGCCAACACCAGTCCAGCTGGAAGACAGAACTCAGATTAGTTGCAGAAATTTCAAATGCACAGTGGTACCTGAATTAAAATGCAACTCTGTTTTTGAGTTAGATCTGCACAATTAATACATCTGGGTAAAATATTACATACGCTCAAAGGCAATGCTGAACGAGTGATCCACTAAATCCCCCATTCCTTGAATCAGAGATTCCCAAACTGTGGATAAGTAGTCCTAAATCTTCCCACAGAAGTACGCAATATAATTCTATCTTGCAGAAGATATAGAACAGCAAAAAAGCCTATATGCCTCCATGGAGAGAGATTATAGGGCTCACACAAGATACTGCGTTTCAAATTGGTGCAAATCATCTGATTTACAGGAACTATCCATGTGTGCTCTTTACTCAAAGCAAATGTAAAAATTTGAATTAGGAACACTGCAGTTATTTAGAAAGTAAATTCCCCAAGGTTTGTTGTATACTGCAGAGCTGCTAAGACCCACCGCTTTTAATAAAGTTTTATTCCACAAGGCCCGATCTGTCAGCAACAAAGAGCGAACATCTCTGCTAGGTCTGAAGACTGTCTGTGCTATCCCCTCTGCAGTTCAGACTCCTCATGCTCACTGACAGACCGATCATAGCATGTTGGCCAATAAAATTTTAATGCTTAATGCATAAAGACCATGGAAGAACAAACTGGTCTGTAAGCTCCCAAGAGGGGCCTCCTGCCATTAAGCAGCAACACAGCTTTTCAACCAGACCGCATAATCTTGCGCTAAGCTTTAGCACACCGGATGCTAATTAGCAGTGCAGAGCCAAAAGGAACAACCATATCCCCCTGAACGTGCTAAGGGTTCATTCCTGGAATGCATAACAGTTGTAGTTTGACAAAGTAAAGGCACTTTTCCTTTAAGAATTAGCGTAACAGACAGAGCACGTACACAGAGACTTCAGAAAGACTTTTAATACACAGAAATAGTGCGCACAAGGTGGAAGACCACAGAATTAAAGAACAGTTTAGGTTGGCAGCAGCCTCTGGGACCACTAGGTTCAACCCCTCCTCAAGCAGAAACGCTAAGAGCAATTTTCCCAGGGCCACATCCAGGAGGCTTTTGAAGACCCTCAAGGAAGAGGCTCCACAGCCTCTCTGGGCAGCATATGCCAGTGTTCTGTTACCCACACAGCACATAAGCGCATCCTGGTGTTCAGACAAACCCTTGTGTGCTCCTGTTTGTGCTCACTGCCTCTTGTTCTGGCACCAAGCACCACTGAAAAGAGCCTAGCTCCATCCTGTGGTCTTTCACTGGACTCTTTCCAGTGTCTCTGTGTCTCATGCACTGGGGAGCCCAGAACTAGGCGCAGTACTCCAGGCGTGGCTTCACCAAATCTGAATAAAAGGGAAGGATCATCTCCCTCAAGCTGGCAATGGGGTGAAGAAGCAGGAGCACAGACAGAGTCAGTAAGTCATCAAACAGAAGAGATCAGGAACCAAGTCATCTAACAGAGGAAATGCTGGCTACTCACAATGGATCACATTACAGAAGCTTTAATCATCAGAAGATTTCATTGCCATCACCTTCCTTGAGTAATTTACAGGAAAAGGACAGAAAATAGCAATTAACAGTATGCTGTATTCAATGGTCAGCAACAGAACCCTGAAACAGCAGAAAAAGAAAGAACAGATACAGCCAAGAGCTGCTATACCCAGGCATCAAAATAAAGTGATCAGACTGCCCTTTGACAGCAGACATTTGAGGTGACAGTCGACTTGAAAGCAGCTCTGTGTTCAAACACGCAGCAACAGATCGGTGTGCAGCCTCTTGCAGAGACAAAGGTGCTTCACACTACTTAAAACAGACCTACTTCTCTCCGGAGATGGCTGCCCTTCAATGCTTGGATTGCTGCAGCTCCCAACACTTGCCTTCTAACACATAAAGGGCATGTTATCAAGGCTAAGGAGAAAGGAAAGGTGCGTACACGCACGGAAGGAAAAAGACAAATGCAAGTTGGGCAGAGGGATCACAAAATTAAGTAGTAAAAATACCATTAAGGGATCAAAAGCCTGTGAGGCTTTGTGGAAGATGCGGAAAGCTACGCTTAAAGCAGCTTTCGAGAGGGAGTTAACGGGTTTAAACTCTTCCTCCCGCTCGCTCGGACGCGGGCAGACACACCCGGAGCGCGTGGTTTCACCGCGGGAGCCCCGCGGCCGCCCCAACGCCCGGCGCTCGGGCAGTGCTGCAGCGCCCCCCCGCGGCCGCACGGCGCCGTGCCGCGCTGACTGGATTCTGCCGGCCCGGCTCCTGCGGCACAACGCCGCGCTAACGGCGCGTCCGCGCTCCGCAACAGAAGGCAGCGGGGGCACCCAGCGGCCCTCACGGAGCCTTCTGCAGCTGAAATCTTCACTCGCTTATTCTGACAACACTAAGGTTAACTCAGAGCAGATAAACTAAATGGGTTTAGGTCACCACTGAACCTGTAACTGTTCCACCTTCTGGGGATTTCCAGGTCAATTTCTGTTTTACACAACAGACCTTTCTCTTGTCACCAACACACAGAAAGCAGTGCGTGCTGTACCACTGTGCCATACGTTGGCTTATCCAAGAGCTACGGGCGTGATGAGCTCGTTAAATCGCCCCTTCATCAGTACAAGGCCATACTGCAGTCCTGCTCACAAATGTGACAAGCCCTGAAGAAAAACCTGTTATTTTACTGCGATATTCCTAGAGCATGGTGTTTTTAACTCCCCCCTTTCAGGAGAAGCGCAAACACATAGCACCAGCTGGAAAACAGTGACTGATGCAATCTTCTCAAACTGCACTAGAGGACACAGGCTTTGGAGAGCCCTTCATCCCTGACGTGCTCATACCAAGAGGCAGAGTCCCTAACTCACAGACACCAGGCACAGCAACATGGCTTACTCATTGCAAGGCATTTGACTTCATTAGGAAAAACACTATCAGAAGAAACCAGAAAGCAGCAAACAGCAACAACAGAAAGATAGCATTCAACGGTATTTCGTATTGAAAGAACTTCAGAGGTCTTTTTCTGTCATGGGGTATCTGCAATCACTCCTGCAACTGCACGACCTTCACAGTAATTCTGGTTTGTCCCTGCTGGTAGGCAGCAGCTTCTGAGCATCATTCCTGCTATTCAGTCCCACCAACACTAGCTGTAATTTCAGCACGGTCCTGACGGTCATCTTTCAGGATGAATTTCTCCCAAAACATCTCTATTCCTGTTGTGCTCTCAGTATCCCTCCCATTTTGTTACTCTCTGTGTCACTGTCAGTCAGAACAGTTCCCTTGCCTCAGACTTTAAGAGAACTCACAGCATTTACTGCACCACTGCCTAACCAAACCAATTCCAGTATTACAGTTCTCTTCCTCACACTAGCAAAGCAGGCACGACCAGGACATACACTGTTCCCAGGCCGCCCAACAAGTCACACATGTGGAATATTAATACTGACACTTCTAATCAGTATTCAAGCAAGTAAAACTGCAGGCACAAGCAAGTCGTTTCAATGACATAAACTTAGCTTTGCAAAAACAGTCACATTTAAAAAAAACCTTCTGATTACACAATTCAAAAGCACAGTTCAAGAATCTAAGTCTACTCCTGATGAACCAATGAGACAAGATGATCTCCTATGTTTTATATTTCAGAATTTTTTCTCCAAGCTCATGTAATCACCAGCTCAGGCTGCTGACCAGAATTCTAACTTCAACTACGCATTGTCATTATATGCTGACTTAGCATTACTTGGGAAGAACAAAATCAAGAATATATTCTCTGTACACATGTATATGGTTATTACCATTTTCCACATGCATCTCCTTCCGACTCCATAGAAGTCGCAGAGACCTGCTTTTCACTTACCTCTCTCTGTCATAATTACCAGACAGTATATGAAATGGCAGAGCAACAAGTTAGAACTTAATAAGTTCTGTAACTGAATACTTAACAAGAAAGGATAGAGCAACAGACACAAAACTATTTGGTTCATAAGCTCTTTAACAATGGCTGTCAGCATAAACACTATATCAAGAACAGATTTTTCTCTTAAAGAAAAATATAAAACACATCTTATGGTTCCCATGGACATGTCATGATATTTTAACAGTAAGCTGCTAATAAGAACCTCAGCACACTCTGGGTTGTTAAAGCTGTCCAGAATGATTACAAGCAGTTGTATTTCAGAAGTCACTGAACTGGAAACAAACCTCAAAACATCACTTGCTGCAGTGTTACGAGCTTCTATTCAAAATAAAATAATACCTATTTTGTTGCATATGTATGTATCAGCAACACTTATACAGTTGAAAAAATCCATTCCCCCTATACATTCAGAGCATGTCACTGCAAACAAGATTTTTAATTAAAATTGGCATTTCTGAGCCTCCTACTGACTGACAGCCTCTCACAGCCTCCTCCTCAGATGGCTAAACTGGCTTCCAAGAGAGATGGCAGAAAGAAACAAAAATCAAAACAATTGTCTTTGACAAGTCTCTGCTGGGGCCAGTATCAATAGCAGGAAGCTGCACAGCTGACCACTCTGGAAGTCTTCCCTAATGATTGCTCAAGATATCACAAACCATACAGCAGGCTTTTTATTCCCAAGCCTACAGACAGGATGATCAGGTAGGACAATTTTAATCAGAAGCCACATTGTTAAAGAGAACGCAGAACAAATCAGCACTGCAGTGGGTGCGGCCCTCTTCAAATGCAAAAGTAGGCTTGGGGGGTGGCCAGATCAAACCAAGCTCAGCTCTCAGCAAAGCCTTATCCCTTGCAGAAAAGAGGCAGAGGCAGGCCCTCAAGTCAAATCATGAAAGACAAAAGACTTCTTTGACCTGATCACTTCCCCCAATTTAATGCAAAGAATTTGTACTGAATGCCATTACAGTACCTTCGGGAGGCTCTTCCCGCAGATGAGGGGGCAGTTCTTCACTTGTCGTCTCAGTTTCATCTTCCACCATCTGTGTTTCTATGCTAGGTCCCTACAGAACAGAACAAGAGGAGTTAAGTTGGAGAACATTCAGAAAGGAACCACAAAACTAATTACAGGATTAGATAACATGCCAGACGCCAAGGACACGAGGGGCTCCCTTCAGCTCACAAAGAATGTTGCTGGTAGATTTGTTTGCAGTCTAATTACTTAAAGGAGGGGCAAAAAAAAAGAAAGAAAAACAAGACTCCTCAAGCTAGCAGAACTAGCAAGTAAAAATGTATGAGGGTCTGAGTGGACTAAAACAGAAACTGATAATTTAAAAATTTTCACCTTTCATTTATAACGCATAGAATGGAATCATCATTTTAAATCCTTATTTCCTAAGGGTGGCAGTGGATTCACCATCAGTTGGAAGTTTCAAGAAAAGAAATATGGTCTTTGATTTAAAAGGATCCGTCTATGTCTCACCAAGACTAGCTTCTTAAACACTGGTGCTCTGCTGAATGCAGTAGACAAACATGAGTTATACAAATGGTCCCAGCACCTCATTTTTCACAGAAAGACAAAGCAAACTTGTTTATTGCCTTCTAACCCAACTGGGTCTATTGACCACAGTCTTCCCCTATCAGTCACATTTGTATCTGCACGTGCAACACAAATCTCAATTGGAAAACTACCAGATTGCTCTCCGAAGTCCTGCAATTTCTCTTTCCAGCCTTCAGGATCTTGGAAAGAGCCTTCAACATTGCCTGTGTATAGATAAGAGCTGATTTATCAGATTTGTCAACTTTGAGTGCATTCAGTTGTATTAACACTGCTGAATTCACTGTGGAGTTATAAAAATATTGTTGCTTCTTCAATTTCAAAGTATCAAAGAAAAATAAACAAGGTCCAGTCCTCCCATCCCCTCTCCTCTTTTAAGTAAAGGAGGCAGAGTAAACAGTAGGAATAGTTACGGAGCTCTTTAAAACAAAAAGTTTTCTTTTCAAATGCTTGTACAATCAAAGTGAAATCAGAAACATAGTACCCATTAGAAACAAAGCTTTTGGGCTCTTTAAAAAGAAAAATGGGTTTGTAGTCTAGACTACTGAAAATGTATGTTAATGTACGCAGCTGGACAGTTACAGATGCCAGCTTAAATACCAGTACATCAACATCTTGCAAGATTTTGCTATTCAAACTTAGAGAAAAAGGGATCGTAGCATTAAATCTGCAGTATTTCTATATTTTTCAAACCTTGCGACTATAAGGTTATCTCCAGTAGTACTGAGTACTTCATCTGCTTTCTCATTCTGCACATTCTGAACACTAACATACTTCACTTTCTTCCTTTAAAGAAATACATTCATCCATTTTCCTTTTTTCCTTCCCTTCAACAAAATGGGCGTGGAAACAAGTACCAGCACACTGCTTCTAAGGTGAACAAAGCAAGCACAAGTCTACAAGCAGACAAGACTATTGCGTGTGTCACTGTTGTAGCCTTAACTTCTTCCATCCGCAACTGCGCAAGCTTTACTTAAGGCTTGAAGGAGGACTTCCTCTGCATTTAAGGACATCTGATACCAGCAGTACCCAGCTTTGATTAAAGCGGTAAGACCACTACAGGTACTGGTTAAAATACTACATCATTCCTTATAGCACTTATCATGGCAAGGAGAAAATAGCATATTTACAATAAAGCATAGATAAGAAAGTAGTAATTGGACTGAAACAACCTGATCCAAAAACTCAAACTGAAGAATCAGTTATGGACAATAAAGTCCATCTCATCACTTCACCTGAAAAATATGATCTATGTTTTAAGAATGTGTAAAAAAAAAATTCCAGACAGAAGCAGCAAATTGAATAGGGTATACACTTCAGTAAGATTCTGTATCAGCCACAGGCAATGTATTTCAATACATTTCTATCTATTAATGCTACAGAGAAAGGAAAAGACAACTACATTAGTACACCAAAACAAAATGTATTTCTGTATTAAAGATGTAGACACACAGGACGCAAGGTACCAATACTTCACTGCAAACATTCTGAGCCACAACTGTAAGAGTTCCAGACTACAAAGATACAAAAATCCTCCACCTGCACTTCCCAGGTTACTTCAGAAAACAAAACAAACCAACCCACAGTTAAAGAATCCTGCACACAAAGCAAAGCTTAAGGTCATACTAATTGTATGCTGCCCAGTAAGACATTCTGACTTCCCAGGACTAAAGAAAAAAAGCAGACATTAACTGTGGATTAATTCCTTCAGAAGAGCCAGTAGTGTCACTCTGCTACCATTAGACAAATCCACTCAGTAGTTTATCTTGATATCAGTCAATGACAGCGAACCCCCTTTGGTTTATATCTGCTGCTATTTCCATAAGTACAAGGATGCAAAATGCTATCAGAAGCGAGCCATGGCATTATGCTTTGTTTTCCTCCTTAAGCACAATCTAACTAGCATTCACCAGCCATATGGCTCTCCAGTACAGTGGTTAACACTGGCAACGCTAATCCTGAAATTTTATTTTAGGTTAATGGTCAGCTTTAGCCCTGAACTAGTATCAGTGAATTCAGCTGTGAGAAAACAGAGCCCAAAACGGATCCCTACAAAGCCTATGGCCTAGATGCTGTTTGATAACACCCACTTCCAATTAACAACTTTAACACTTGCTACTGAGATCCCACAGAAGTACACAATCCAAGATTACTACTACTATAGAATGTTCTTAATATCTAACAGAGAGAGAAAGAATATTTGAAGAGAATCTACTTATTACTGAAGAAATCACAGTAATTTGAGCTGTTTTCAGAATGCTTTTTTTTGTATTTTAAGAATTGTTCTAAAAACACTGAAAAAACTGATTTACTTCCTGTATTTCAAGATTTAATATTAAAAATAGCAACAACAAAATTAAAAATGCTGCCTGCAAGAAACCTTGAAATCTCTTACTTCCTAAAATGAAGTTGGAAATGTTTTCTATGGTATAAGCCAAATTATTCAGTGATATTTTATCACATTCATATCTTGTCACTAATTGCCCTAAGTAAGGAGCTTCTAGGAGAAGCAGTCTCAAACATCTGTGTTTATCAGACTTCAGTATATCACTTTAATCACTGAGAGCACTGAATAAGTGTGCAGAGTGCTATTACTGAATTTCACAAAGTAATTAAAATGTGTAACAGTGGATGAAATGCTAAGTTCTAGTATCCATATCTAGAAGTAATACTTAAGGCTCAAAAATTGACAGATGTTATTCAGAAGACAAAGTCTCTTTACAATAGCTTCGTATATTAATACATCCATTGCTTTTTTAAGTTATATCTGCTGAGTTCTGTTCACCAGGTCTGCTGCAAGCTCAGTAATATAATCATCAATACTTAGCACAAGATGTCCATAGTTCTTGCAGTGTGGTAATCTACAGCAAACAAAAATTCTAGGAATTTGTCTTATAAGAAGATTTATAACTAAGTTATATGTAAAATTGTTGGCCCCCACACTTTTTTTGTATTTTATTGATTTTAATGATTATTTCCAGAATGAGGCATTAGTGAAGTTTGTTTTTCCATTCTTAAGGATCCTTGACAGATGAATAATGGAGTGGGATACATACAACTGTATAAGTTAATGGCTTACAGATGAGCAGCCATGCAGTGTACAGCGATTCTATAATAACCATCTCAAGCTCCAGCAGAAGTAATGCACGCAGATGTTGCTTTTACACTGATGCTCCCTCCAATTGGGTAATGCCTTTAATAATCTGCTTTACCTTTTGGCTAGCCTTAAGAGGTCAGGCAGTTGGACTTGATGGTCTTTGTAGGTCCCTTCCAACTAAGCTATCCTATTCCAGAAGCATTTAAGAAGCAGGAAGATGCATCAACAGTTTAGAAACATCAGTAGGTTAACTGTACAATATTCTTTTCATTATATAGGCTTGTATAGTCTTTTAAATTGAGAAAGTGGTTCAATTCCTCACTAGAGGCACTGAAGAAGCACTGATTTAAACATGTACTGTTATAGGAATAGGTTATGGCACAGAGCCTAGGAACATACAATTGAAAAGAACTGCATTTTGCTGTCTTACATTGTGTTTCACAGAAGGCTATGTATTTATGGATCGAGAGGACTGCCAGTATTGAATTAAGTAAGTGCCATGAACAGGAGTGTAATCACTTATCAGCACCTCACACTTTTCCCTGGGACATCACATGAGTATAATTCAGGACTTCAGTGTTATGCCAGGATTTTTAGTATATTTGAAGACAACATATTTTACAAATGCTGCAGTGATAGAAAGGAAGGTTGTTCCTACTCAGTGAGGGTCAGTATTTTCCACAAGGTATTTAGTTATTTCAATGACACTGAAACTGACATTTGTATTAATATATGATTCCAGCATGGTCAGTCACATAAACAGCCTATACCATCTCATTCTTAGTAGTTTACTAAGAAATAAAAGAAACAACAGCAGCACTCCCAACACTTGGCAACCATGATTGGCCCATTTTGCATCTGAGTCAACAATGACATAAGACAAATTCTAAATGCCCAAACATGTAAGTCATAGGAATTGCTAAGCTTTCTAGTAAGTCCCTACAAGCAATCTTGAAATTAAAAAAAAAAGTCCCCTCCACACACATATTCAGGCCTTTTGGATGCTACTTTTCTAATTTACACTAGTGATCACATATAATCTTAAACTGAGGGTTGTTTACTCACTGTTCCCTGAGCCATGATTAAGGCTAGTGAATAACCAAGAAAAAAAGCTGAAGCCAACAACAAGGGGGGGGAATAATAAAAGTAAAAATTCACTGGATTTCTTCTTTATTATTGAAATTTCATGCAGTTTGGGGTAGAAATATTTCAAGTTTCCTTCAGTTTGACTAGTGAGAGCGCAACTTCACTGCTGTTCCCAAACAAAGAGAGGCACATACCTTACAATTCTGGCCCTGCTTGCCATTCATACTCAATTCCTAGAAACACTTAGATTTGTCTAGGTAAGGTGTCCAAAAAAAAAAGCAAAAAAGAACCCACTGTGCAACATGCATGAATACTTTTCTCCATTATACTGACGGCTATCAGGAATCACTTCCCCTCTGTAGAACTGAAGCGGACGGAATTTAAAGCCCAAAGCCACGGCTTCACCAGCAGCATGGTATTCTGGTTCTCAGACCAGCCTTTAAAAATTACTCTGGTCTTCTGGTCAAACTCCAGCTCCAGCTATTAATTTTTCTATGCAGTTTCAAGTGAAAAATGTATGTACTTCCTGACCTAGATTTCACATTTCTATTCTTGTTCCTGAACACTTTACACCAGTTTCTCCTTTCTGCATCTCAGCTGATAACTATGAAGCACAGATATATCTCTAAAGAGTTACAAAACTGGGTGGATCTGTGGGAAGAAACAAGTGAACTCATCCCTAAGCACACAAGAGTTTGCAAAGTGCTTTGGAAATCTAATACTGCGTTTTCAAAGTAACTTAGTGAAAGTATTGACCTTTTATTTGTTACATTTAAAGAATGCTTATTGCATGCCCAGAAGACTAAACATAATTGGTTTCCTGCACATTGCATAATTTCCCCATTCGTAAAAGCGCAAAAAAACCCCAGCAGTTCTTCTCATCCCAGGTTTGTTTCCTCCAGATGGGAGGGAAATAGGACATGTCATGATCAGGCCCAATGTGCACTGATGACAAGACTCATCAGATCCAGTAACAACAGCTATACTTAATCTGGCTTTCCTACAATGACATTAAGGCAGGTGTTCATTTGGGGTCTCTCCTCTACCCAACCACTGTAATAAGGCTCTAGAGAACTTATCTTTAATAACGCCATGCTTAATCAAATGAAATTATCCCATCTTCCATGCTTGAAAGTGGCTTGTGGCTTAGAATGGAATGTCCTTTCTGCTTCCATAGAAAGACAAGAAGCCTCAGTTCCTAAGGAAACAAGACTTTTTTTTTGCTTTTAAGAAAGAATTTTCAACAAGAGACACTGTGTAGGTAGCTCAACGCAAAGCCTCTTTTCCAGGCAGCTAGTTGTCTACAGGTGCTTAATTTCAGCTAAGGCACAGAACTACCCAACTACCAGACTAAATGCTAGTGATGGGAGCTCCTCTCCAACAGGAGAAACAAGCTGGCAGCACTGTTGCTGCACCTTCTGGAGGAAAGTATTAGTTGCAGCTGCCTGTTTTATTTCAGCAATAAACTTTCAGTACATTGTAGAATTAAGACTTCCATTTAAATTTTTCTAAATGCCATAGGAACGCTCCAGTGAATCAGCCATCACTAACTGCACACCCACACCTCAGGGGTTTCCAAAGTTGGCTGCACTTCTCCTGTAGAGGAGAAAAAAAATTGATCTGCAACCATAAACAGTTTTTTCACTTTCCTGTAGGTTGAAGAGAGCCTCCTGATAGATGCTTTGCTTTTAATTCTGCAAAATAAGGTTAGCTCATAATGAGAGCTTCTGTGCTAGGTTTCAGCCCAAGGGGAATTTGAGTTGCAGTTATAAATCCCCTAGAACATTAAAGGAAAGTACAGAAATAGAAATGCTGAGGATGACAGTAGTATAAAATTATAGCACTCTGTTCATAGTACACTGTGAGAACGTCCTGGAAGAGTTGCTTAGATTACTTGTTCTTCTCTGCACTTGGGCAAACACATTAGGGAGGCTGTGATTTCAGCAACATTTAATTTTGTCTTAACAATGGGGCAGAACATGCCTGCAGAAGAAGGAGGAAACGAGACCGAGTGTTAGTGCAGCTAACCCCAAATGAAGATCAAGTTCTATTGTTCTCAGCAGAAGAGTCAAATCCTATCTCTACAATAATAAAGCAACTTCACACTGTGAATAATCCCCATTAGGATTTACGTGGCATAAATGAGTTCTCAAAGCAGTGCCACAGTCTATTCTTCATTCAGCAAGATAGTAAACAGTCTGCTTTATACTTCTTACCCTCACACCCTCATACAACAAAAAGCCAATACAGTCAGCAATAGTCCTGACAGTTCCGCACTTCTGAGCTAGTAATTTTATTGAGTTATTTTGATGGACAAATCTTTTCCATCTGAGTTTAGTTACTAAATTAGTGTTAGCATAGCAAGCATTTTTCAAAAACTAACAAAATCAAAACAGCTTGCTTCTGATCATGTACTGACATGACCCAAACAGCACTCCTCACATGGAGCTGGGTTCAACAGTGTAATCACCAAAGGAAAATAGACTGCTGCAGCATAAGAGCTGAAAAATAACCCAGAAAAAGGCTCCAAGACTTGCTGTCAATTCCAGTTTGAACTGCTGCCTCCACAAGGAAGGGTGTTCCTTGCCCAGAACATTTTTTTTACTGAACAACTGACTGCATAGAATTGCACTTGTTTGGAAAAATAAGTTACATGAAGGCAAAGTGTGATTGCACAGCATAATTAAAACATTAACAATCATTTAAGTTGGGGACAGTCTAATACACACAGAAAAGTCACTATAGCAACACCTGACAGTCACTGAAACGGAGTATGGACATGGAATGACGCTGGACCAAAGCGTGATCCTGCGTCACTACAAACCAATCTGAAAGCAATTACATAATTACCAATGTATTAAAATATCAGTTAACCCCTACTAAGAGCTGATCATTCTCTGATATAGGTGACATAATTAGGGAAGAGGAAGAAGTATTCCTACCATCAAAAGTAAACAATGAGATGTTATGACCCACAATTTTTTCATATACCAGAAGCAGTACATTTTCTCCACCTTGTTCTATGGCAGGTAGATTTAATGATTAATGGCAATGTTACTGACTCAAGAAACTGGACAGCATGCACTGCAGAAAGAATATTTTCCTAACAAGACATGCAAGTATCTCTATGCTCTAGAAAGCTGGAAACTGCACGAGAAATTTGTCTGACGTACAGATGAGAAGCTCTCTGCTTAATAACTCAGGCCTATAGCAGAGTTTGTTAATATTTTCTCAACCATGCTACAGACGACACTTTTCCCCCCTTTCCATTGTCCTCAGTAAAGTGAGGACTTCACAGGCAGTATTTTGAAAAGCTCACAGAGAGCTTCACTAAGCAGTGTTCCTTAACAGTGGTTTCATATGGCCAACTTGAATTACATTACCTGCATGTATTTCCTGAAGAGTGCACAACTGCTGCTTTAGCTTTAATGAGCTGAACTAACTAGTTTTTCCAAGGGTTTCTACAGCTAGAATGTAATGATTTCTGTGACAAAACTCAAGGTGATTCTATGATACAAAGTACAAAGCATGTATCCAACCAGACAAACATGAACACAGCCAGCAGTCAGGAGAGCTTTCCTTGGAACAATCTGTAACAGAAGTTGACTTCTTCAGAACCTACAGTTTTGGTTTTTAAAACTTAGACAAAAAAAATGAACAATGCCACAAATCCATTTGAAATCAAGTTGTTTCAAAAGCACCAAAAATCACTTTCAAAGCCAGAGACTGCGGTTAAGAGTAAAATATTTTATTCAACCAACCAGTTGTTTCCGTTCAGTTTTTTATTTCAATTGGAATTTCAGAACATGTTTTCTGCAAAACACCCAACATTTTGGGATTAGCATTAAGCAAACAAGGCAGGAGATTGTAATATGCTGCACTTACTGCACATCACTATCCTGATACTTCTGTTGATGGCTAGGTAATAAAGTTTATTTTCTTCCTCACAAAGGAGTTCTCATCCCAGATCCCAGCTCTTTAGCTCCGTGTTGCTTGTTGTTCTATACATTTATTGTTGTAGTGTTTTAAAAGGCATAACATCTCAAATTATTTACTTAATGTACAGAGCAAGCACTATATCTGCTAGTCCCAAGCTCTCCAATTTTACACCAAACCAGCGTGCATCAACTCAAAGCCAGAAGTACTGCCAGCAACAGTGCCCCTCTTATTTCAGGCATCATGGATTTCTATCTCATTTGCTTCCAAATTAACTGCAAGAAGTGTAAATAAGACCAGAAGTTGCTGCATACAAGACTACAGCCAGAGTTACTTCACCCAGCAACAAAACAACTGACAGATAGAGAAAACACTTGATCATAACAACTGCAAACATTGCACCTGTTGACTTAAAAGGAAAAACTTATTCTGGTGACAGCTGCCTGCAATTTCTGAGGATCTGCAAGGTGCACAGGCTCTTCCTCCAAATTGATGTTTACGTAGAAAGGAGGCACAGGAACTGCATTAGAACTTTGGCAGCAATGCACATGTTGTAAGATCACAAAGTTTGCCAATACAGGCATAAGCCACTTTCGTGACTTCAGTCACAAAATAAACTCCTTAAGAGCTCCGCCTCTGCTAGCACATACCTTGCCCAGAACACTGAAGGCATGTAACCTCTTCCTGTCTCTCTGAATTACAGCTTAAACACTGGGAAAGGAAAACCCCCACAAAGTTTGTAAGGTAGCGCGCTTACTGGAGATGCCCCATCATAGGCAAATATTTAAGTCAGAACTATTTATAGTATTTGTACAGTCTGTGGTTCCTTTTACTTCTGCTATCAGTTATACTCACTTTCTTCCCACTTCCTATAAAAAATTTAAGACTACATGCTGGAAAAAAAAAACAACATACTCCACAGCAAGCAATATCTCATCTGTTCTCCCTTCTATAAGCCGTTCCTTTCCAAAGTGCTTTTCATTTCAGCTGTCACGAGCCCTGCTAAGCAGGATCACAGACACATAAAAGTTACACATACGTCAAGCTTTGACAGGACAGGTTCCCTTCAGGAACCAGGCTGTTTGAAATTACAAGCAATAGAAATATTTATTTAGGTTTCTTCTAACTTTTGATTGGACTTGATCTTAAAAATACCTGCCTCATATTAGATCTCTAGTATTCACCTGCCAGCATCAGGTATCAAAAGCAGTTAGAAAAACAGAACTCCGGGCAGTAAGTTCATGTTTGCTTTCTTAAATATAGCTATAAAGTTTCTCAAAGTTGAAACATTTTTATACAACACTCACATTCCAAAATACTTAACTCAGATGCGAACACAAGCACCACCACCTCTCCCCATACTTTGCAGAATCATCTGAATTCAATAAAAAGGAGAGCAGCTACTACAATGAAATCACTTCTTTGATTCTGCTTTCCCAAAGAAGAATTTCAATATGCCCCAACTGTCTCAATGCCATTCATTCCTCTGAGTGCATTTAAGTAAGAGCAATGACAGGAGCAGCATTGGCAGAAGCAATCGCTGCAGCAGCTGCCAGAGGGAACTCTAATGCCCTTATTCATTCACCTGTTCAAGATGAGGTGTAAAGAGGTTGTTAGCCAGGAAGCAAGCACATCCTTCAGTTCTGAAAAGACCTGAGAAATTCAGAGTTTAGCTCCAGGGGACAATACTAGAAACTCACTGTGGGATGGTAACTGGTGGCTGACAATGTAATGGGTGAGGGCTAGGTCCTCTCCCCACAATTATCCACATCCCCAATAAATGGAACAGCCCTCCTACCCTAAGAGGCTCACTACCCAGGCTCCTAATGCAGCCTGGTGCATTTTCCCACCGTCATAATCTTCTGCCCTTGAAGGAAAGGAAAAACTCTTGGCATATTCTTTACATATTGCTTATATATTCCAATGTATAGGAATGGTCTACCCTCAAGCTGACTGCATCCCATTCCTGTCTTACAGCTCAGGAAATGGAGGTTTCAACCAATTTTATATTTTGTGTTGCCTGGAAGGGTCCATAGATGCCATCTCTAAGCATCACTGATGTCTGAAAGAGATGGGAACAGAAGCAAAGTGAGTGCTGAGATGATCCTGAATCCCCTCCAGCTTCAGCACTTCACGCTTTAAACTACCAACCTGCCATGTTGCTGTCCCTGTACCTTTTTAATAGAATACTTATTTTATTTGATTGACTTAAAAATAAAGAACAAACTTCAGTTTCCCCAGCAACCATCAGGCACTAGTTACAGATCCTGGAAGGATTACTTGCACAGCAGAACTCCCCTGATGTTACCACTTCTCAGCTGCTTTCCACTCTTCCAACCAGACAGGCCATCCTTATTCAAGCCAGCATAAGCTTGCTTTACTCTGACAGCCCTGCATTCTCAGCAACAACAACACAACAACAAAAAAAGACAAATGCTGATATAAAACACACAAACTCAGATATACTTCCCAAGGTATAGCAGTAATTAGGAAAGAAATAGGAAAGATGACTTTTTAAAAAGCTTGAATCTTAAATGTCATTCCCCTGCACTGATCAACAATTAAAACAAATCAATGTAAAGTTTAAAAGTCAGACTGAACTATTTGTGAGCCGGCCCATGAGAAGGGCTCAGATCCAATTCCCACACCTCACAGAATCATCCTCCTCCTCCCCAGTTTCTTCCCTCTTTTAAGAGCTAAAAAACCAGGCACAAATATTTTGATGTATTACAGCTGTTTATTAAAAATCTAATTACTTCCACCACACACATCCCATCTTAAGACTTGAAATTATGCATCTTACATTAAGGAAACTCAGGCAAATGCTACAGCAGACAGTGGTACGCATGGAAAGAAATACACTGAAGTAAGTTACTTGAAAACTGTGGAGCTTCTTATACTGAAATGCTCACAGCGCTTACAGTTGATAAAGGGGGGAAAAAAGGGGGAATCAGACTCTCCCCCTGAACACACATGAATTCCTTCCAACCACAACACGACTCCACTCATACATTGCCCTATTTTATGTGAGGCCATTCAAAACAGCCATGAGCTTTCCTGCTCTGGTCAAGGCAAAAGAGGAATTCAGCAGAAGTAAGGGGCTTAGCAAGAATAATCATCAGTTTACTCTGCATGCAGTAAAACAGAAGCTAAAAGAAGGCTTTTCTCTATTCTGGCCTCAAGCTGGATGTACTACTTAGCCAATATGCCGAGATTTGTTTTGCAGTGCAAGCCAGCAGCTTCCCCAAGGCTGTAAGGCTGTTTACCAATACCTTCCTCATACGTATTTTTGTGATCCCATTCTATAAGAACAAGCATTCAAACAAAAAAAAACCCAACACCCTTGACTGTTAAGCAAAATAAAAACTAACAGTGCAAAGCAGGAAGAACTTCTTTACAACAAGGGTGACAGAGAACTGGAACAAGTTGTCCAGAGAGGTTGTAGCACCTTCTTCTATGGAGATATTCAAGACCCATCTGGGTGCCTACCTATGCTTCAGCAAGTAGGGTTGGACTTGATCTCTTGAGGTCCCTTCCAATTCTGTGACTCATACACTTTTTTTTAACCATAAGCTTGGAAGCTGCCTCTCTTCTTCCACCGGTGAGCTGTGCAGACACTCAGAGCTGGAGCTCCTCATACACACGCAGATGACACGTAACTTGAGTGACCAGAACTCACATGGCCCGGGACCCAAAATCTTCATGAACTGGGCAACTTCCAGCTCACAGTTGCCCCTGAGGCTTGCAGAAAGGCCTGAGTCAGGATTCCCCATCATGGCAGGTGCAGGCCATAGGTACATACAGTTTCTGCCTCCAAGAGCTTACAATGCAGTGGATGGATAAAATTCTCGCTGCTAAACAAACTGAGGAGACAGGGAGCACCCACTGTGCCTTGTATTTCAGAGTGATTGATGGAGGGGGGCAGTTCATAAAGATAAACACTTGCAAACAAGAGATACAGCACAATAGAAGGAAACACCTTGGCACAACCGTAAGTCATTTTTGCGATGTAATCCTCTGACTCCTTGAGCCAGCGCAACCTTTCCAGTGAGAGCTATTGCATTACAACTTTAATAACCCCATCCCAGCATCCACCTCCACCAGGACACAAAGTTCAAAAGGAAACGACCGACCTCATCCCTACCAGGAGCTGCACGGCAAACTAACCAGGAGGGCTGCCCTCCCGCATGCCCTCGGAAGGGCCCGAGAGAGGAGAACCGCAGGCGAAGCCCTGAGCCACTCCCGGAGCCGCAAGGAGAGAACAGAACCCCACCGCTGCGGTGCCGGCCCGCCCGGGTCGGTCCCCGCCGAGCCCCGGCTGCTCGGGGGCCGCCCCCCGCTTCACCTTACCTTCATGCCGCGTCTCCCCGCGCACCGCCCGCAGGGGATGGAGGGCGGGCGGCCGTAGTCGCCGGCTGCGTCCCCGTCTCCCCCAGCGCTCCGGCTCCTCCCGCCCGATGTAAACACACACGGCGGCGGCTGAGGGTGGGCCGAGGGGGGGCAGCGCCATGGCAACCTCGGCCGGAAGAGGAAGCGTGGGGGTCAGGGACCGCCATCTTAGCGGGGTCGGGCGCCCGGGCTGCAAGGATGCGCTGCGGGCGGGGATGCTGTGCTGCGAGTGCTTATGGCCGCGCGGTCGTGGCATAAGGGAAGCTGCCCACCGCGGGGTGGTCTGAGGCGTTCGACACTTCGTCTAGTGCTGCAGAGTTGGAAGGGGCAAGACTTCACTGGGGCAGCCTGCCTTGCGTCTTGGCTGTCAGCTGGAGGTTGTTGTGCTGACAGGTGTGCTGCTTTAAGACCATCACCAGGCACAGACACATCTGGATACAAGGGTGGTTCTGCTAGCAAATGGCTTGATGCGATGAGTGACAGCCAATCAAGGAGAAAAGAGGATGATTGGAAGTAACAATTTCTGGAACTGGGAAATAACATTAAGCAAGTGATGATGAGTTTCATTTGCTCCGCTTTTGCTTAACTGCAGAAGTGAAGACTGAGTTAATACCCAGCATAACCACAACTTGACAAGTGATTGAATCCAAATGAGAAAAGATCTCCCCATTCTATTTTTTTCCCCTTTTAACTGAGAAGTCTCAATTCCTTCTCTAAATAACATGCCCTTGACCACCTAAATCTTCCAAACCGTTCTCTAGTATGGAGGAACCCATTTAGTTAGAAACCAAAAGGGAAAAAGGTGCTAGGTGAAAGCCTTGGCATGCCTGCTCTCAGCGCAGAGGAAAAGCAATTAGGGTTTTTTGTTTGTTTTTAATTTGCTTCATACTGTCCTCTTATGTACAGAAATCCCTCAGGCAATAGTAGTAGAGTGGTGCCCTAAGATTAGATTTTATTTTTCAGTTAAATTGGAGACTCATGAGTGACACTGAACAAAGCAATTCTCTTATCCCGCATGGACTGACATGCCCAGAAGCCCATTTCCTTTGCTTCTCCCTTCCTTAAATCATTATCTGGATCACCTCTCAGAGAAATACCCTTCAACCCTTTCTCACAGCTGGATTTGTGGTTTTTTCCTGCACATGCACATACTTCATTCAAGCATGTGAACCTTCTCAGAAGAGCAGTAGCACAAACCAGTGAATTCAGGGAAGGTTTCAGACTGAGCTGATTTCTGCAGAGATGCACTTAAATAAACACATGCATGCACATACAGAACCATATTTGATGTGTGTAAGAGATTGTGTAATACTAATAATAATTACATTAACCAAAATACCCTCCTCAACACACCATCTGATAGAATTTATGTAAAAAAGAACTGACAATGGTATTAATAGAACTAGATTGCATCATGTTTTTAATAGCACACATTAATAGGAATCCATATTTATGTTGTAGTCAGATCATGAGTAAAGAAGTTTATCTCATACTTGCATTGAATTTAACATGCAAATTATAGCCTTGTTACCAGTAAAACAATATTGCCTAAATTTAAAGGATTCAAGAGGAAACACTTGTCTTTCATCAAGGTAAAATGAATCATTTTTGATTCAAAATAAGGCAGTCCTCAACATTTAGCATTTAAAATTTCAGATGAACAAAACATGATCTCTCAAGAAGCCCCTAAAATAAAATATGCACAATGTTTCAAACAAGCTACATGAGATTGTCTTGTTTGTTATGTCTCCAAAACATTCACAGAATGTTCAAATTGAAAATCAGAACATTCTGGACAATACACAAATCTCAGGAAAAAAATGGAAATAAGTTGCTTACTTTATGCCAGGAACAAGAAGTCCTGAAACTATTTCAGCAACTACCAAAAATATTCCTTAACAGAAAGCTACATGACATAGGCTACGTGTATATTAGCAGATAGTGCAGCTCACTCAGTATGAATTTGTTCAGTGAAACCACTGGTGCTGAGGACACAGTGCCCTTACTTACATTTCAGGGGTGATTGCTTTGAACCAGCTCTAATACTTTAGACTGAATACCCACTAATGGCTGTACCAACTGTGCACCTGGAATAGGTTTTCCAGGCTTGTGTCATCCAGCTGGATTTAATCCAGTTCACACAAGCCAAGCCTACTCTGGTACATGAAGCAAAGCATGACGAGTAGCACTGATCATGAGATTCACCACAAAAACAAGAAAAAAGGCTACTATGTGCGTACCTGTAGTTATTTTTATTTATTGTTTACAAGTGGTAGAGTTTAGAATCTTTATGAGGCAGAAATTACCTTCCCAGCCTTCCTGAAGAACAGAGAAGACAAGGAGATTCACCTGCCCAGAATTTTCAGTGAAGGCTGAGGATCTGAAACACCTCAAGTGACTAAAGCATAGTATAACACATGTAATATATATATATTTAAGACGTCAAAACCAGTGGCAAAGTATTTTGACCTTCAGATTTGGTCACAGTACATCCCTAAATGACTTTTTTTTAACAAGATAAATAAAAGCAGTTTCATAAAAGTTACCATTCTTTGCATAGAGGTGAGCATGTGAAGTAGAGAGATACCAGGGCATAATTTTTGCTGTGTAGACTAAAAGGCACACCTTTTGGCTACAGCATAACAGAACTGTCACGTGTGCTAACTTTAGATGAGATTTCAGCACTTTTTGCCTATGCTTGTAACCAGACATTGGTCAGTGATAAGCGTCTGAACAATAGCTTGACTTGGAATGAGATTCCTAGTCTGAGCCCTACAGCGATAGTGCTTTCCCTTAGATGTATCTGAACATACAGAGATAAATAATGATCATTATAAAGCATTCAGATAAACACAAGCATTAAAAGAGTGGTTGGTTCATGTGCTAAAGGGTTCTGGCAGAAAGGAAATTATTTCCAGGAAGTGCAGCTGCTGATCAGTACAACTCCTCCAGACCTTCTGTTCCAGATCAAAAAAATCCTCCCTAACAATGCTAAAGTAAATTGGCCATTAGACTTACTAACCATCCCAAGAACATCCCGCAAACAAGTCATCCACAACTCCGCAGAAATGTAAGCTGTAACCTTTGCTCATGCTTCACTTAGTGGAAGACTCATGTATTGAAATAGCTACCCCGAATTTGTTCATCTTTATATGTGTCTATATCTCTAATTACAGCAGCATTTGAGTCTCTTCCCTTGACCTTTATAACATCCTCAAAAAGTAGGGAGATACTTGCTGCAACAGGTAGCTGGACTACAAAGTATGCATAAAATTCCCTCTGAGAATTAAGTTCAGAGACCTGAAGGTGTAAAGGTGACTAAATCAAGGGATGTTTCATACCTGCAGCAGCCAGTTGCCTGAACAATACCATACATCAGAATGAAAGATCCAATAGCACAGAAAACATTTGTGACAGAGCAGGGAACATCACTTAATCTCTTACATCCTGAACTGGTAACACCCTAACTCTGAAACTTACTTTTAAATACTTGCACTTGTTTATTTATAACATCAATAAATCCTAATGGCATAACAAGGAAAACCTAGACAGTCTTGTGATTCAGCTGTGTCACTGGAAACTATGACCTGTAAGGAGTCTTCAGAGGTCCACAGGTCTCTACCTGCCCTTTCCTGAGAGAAACCTCTGGCATTCCACATTGTTCAGCTTGAATGCTAAATGCTCACATACTTTCCGGGTAATTCCTCTGTGAATATTTCAGAGTTTCCCAATGAATTTTAGTGTTAGTTGCAATGTGTACGAGCAAAGAAAGCAAAAGAAAAGTTCAGTGTTGCATGAAATAAAGATAAGCCATGGTTCCCTCTGGGAGGACAGGGATATTTTAAGAAATACAAGGTACTAAAAAAAAGTGATAGAATCAGGTAACCAAGTGGCCAGCACATTTTTTTGAATGCCTTTAAGGAATGGTAACAATAGGAAACACTTAGAAACAATTTTATTCATAAAGTTTGTTCTGTCTTTTAGAAATTGCCTATTTTTTCATAATTCGTGAGTTTTGCCATTTTTAAGTCATCTATTATATTTCTCATGTTTAAAGCAGACTTTAAAATGGGTACTTAGAACAGTACTACTGCACAAATAAATGCAAGAAGCAACATTTGGAATTTGAGAATAAGGAAATGTTTTCCTCCCTGTGACTTTTCGGTATTTCTGGTAGAAAACAGATCTGCTTAATAAAACACCTTAATTAAAAGTAATTTTGTGCACTAGTGTACTCATAACTGAACACTGACACCGCATCATTACAAGGAAAATAGGGAATATATAGCCCAGAAATACCCATAGTATAGCTGCATGTCTTAACTCTTACAAGGAGCATAAAAAGTTGACAAGGGGAAGCCAGATTTAACTTGCTGTTTTCACTGTCTGAGCTGAAAGAAGAAATAAAGAGCAGGGGCAGAGAGTTGCTAATTAGAACAGTAACATCATTTCCACCACCTCAAAGGTATTTTCTTCACAAGTATTGGACAGCTGGAGAGATGTGTCATTTTCACTTTCAGCGTTCACTGTTGCTCTAAACTTCTTGCTCGTAGTCACATCAAATGTGCTCATGCACGCAGAGACAGCTTAGTAGCTCCACAGTGAAGAAAGTTTAGGGAGTGTTTGCAGAACAGTGTAGTAGAGAACAGCTGAGGTATGCCTTCAGAACTTGCGGGACCTATTTCATGTCTTTCTCTACCTTGGGTTCCGGTCTATGTGAGCTTCCCATCCCTATAGAAAGGAAAGCAAAACAAAGCTATTGGCAGATTTGTCACTTTTCTTTTAAATTGTTACTATTAATGACTGGGATAGTAGATTTTTCTTAAGAGTTAAACGTGCCGGGAAACTACTTGTTGTTGACCTTGGCTTCCATAATGTTTTTAATTCTCCTTTTCCCTCCTCCATTCTGTGTTGTTACATTAGTAGGAGGCTTGGGCATGTTAAGTATGAATGTACTGCTCTTACAGAAGAGCCCTAAGCAAGACTATAAAGGTGTTATTTATACAATACTGAAAAATGGAAGTAATAAAAAGAAAAACCTATTAGCCTTCTCTCCAAGCTGAAATTGTCTAGCTATCAAGTAGATATATGACAGGAACTCAGGACACATTGCTGCTTTGGATTACAAATGGCACTTTTGCTTTAGACTGTTATGTTTTTTCTCTTACTTGGAAAGTTCTTATATAAAATCCATTTTAGCTGTCTTTAGTAAAGATCCTTCTGCATAAAGATATAGTGCTAATTACCTTCTAGAGCTGTATTCACCAGTCTGCCCATTTAACAGCCATGCAAATATTTTTTGCACAGTTGTGTGGAACCCTGAACTCCACATGCCAGGTTGGCTTATTCTGACATTTTTGGTCCTTTGTTGCTTTCTTATAGTTTTTTTTTAAACAAACAAAAAGCTAAGTATTAAACACAAGGCTAGTTGTTTAATGCCTATGGCAGTGCCTTTCACAAAACATTACATGACAAGTAAATAAATATACAGAAGATGATACAAAGAGACACTGAACTATGACCATAGTCTGTTTGTCCCCAGAACACCAAAAGAGATTTTCAGTTACACCACAGTGCGTAGAATTTCATTATATAAGCATCGTATGGCCAGGGCATTTCTTCCAGAAATGATGGCATCTCCTAGAGATATTTTTACAAAATGAGTTTTATGAGAAAGGGCATACTATCAGCAACTAAGGAATCTCAGAGCCTGATTTCCCTTCTCCCATACACCATATATCACACGCATTCATGAAAACAGAATATATGTTTGGTAGAAAAGGCTACAACTGGAGGGGTGACAAAAATGATAAAGTAAAAATAGTCATTATAGAAACATAGCTATAATGCTTGCACCTCACATTCATTAGATAGTGAGGTAGAAGCATTCAAGGAGTAAGATTCTTTCATTGTTGAAGTCATGCAAAATTTCCTCTGATTTTGATAGGGCTAGACTTTAGCTTCAGTTTGAAGGATATATATCAGACATTGTGTGTTTGATTTTCAGACTTGTCAAGAATTTTATTTTGTCTGAAGTTCACATAGTTTCACTTTAATTAGTATTTGCCTTCTGAGAGAGTGAAGATACTATTTTAGTTTAATTTTAAATTTTAAGAGGTAATCAGTTCAATCATACAATGATGCAAAACTAAATATATGTTAAGAAAAACTAATAAGATTTGAAAGCACTTAATGCCAAATAAACTGTGAAAGCATGCATTCTCATACGGTTTCAAAATTAAAACTCAAATGAGATGAATTGAAAAATCTACAGAGACTCACCAGCCTTTTAAGAAACGGGAAGCTACATTTCATGAAAAGCCACGTATTTGGCACTGAAAGCAATTTTTGATAATTTGAATGAGGAAAAAAATGAAAATAAGTGGGTTTGAACTTTTGAGTTTACTTAAACAAAGCTGTTACATTTCACATGCCCTTAGTTATAGAGCAGGAAAGCAATTTTTCTCATATGCTTCAGAGTCTTGTAATAGAAAACCGTCTCTGCCAAAACGCCAGGATACATAACTGCATTCACATATGGGCCTCCCAGATTTCAGAAGCATTCAGATACATTCTACTCTGAACCTGTGCCAAAGACTCTGAACAGTACAGGCAGCAAAGCTTAGCTGCTAGATTCTGCTGACATTTGGAATCACTGGTGATTTGTTCTCAGGATGCCAGAACAAGGCCATAGATAATATTTCATCTATATCATGAACAATAGCCACACAAATTGTATCTCCATCTCTTCAGGGTATTTTAGAACTTTAATTTTAAGGATTCTTTTCCATTTGGCATACACTGGCAATGTAACTGTTTTACAGGAACATGACATATCCATACATAATGCTTGCAAAGCTATAGTTTTTCTTTAACCCATGCTCCTGGCCAAAATCCTGTAATGAACTTACCACACACATTGCAATTTCCCTTCATTACACTAAACTTTCTTCTCATTAATAATGGGGAGAAGTCAGCTTTGAGCCTCAAAGCTCAAAACGCAGAAAGAACAATATTAGTGAAGCTGAACTGAGATAGCGATACTTATTTCAGCATAAATTGTTTCTTGCAGTATTAAGCCTTAATTAAATATTGGCTTGGTTAATGTTTTGCTGAGATTCCAAGCTGCTTTTGGAGTACATAGAATTTTTCCTTCCCACATTCTTGTCACAAAATGCTTTCTTCTCTCATCTTTCCACTCCTGCACTCACACACATATTGCTTTAAGTTAATTTGTCGTGCACTTGAAGGGGGGAACAGGTAAGTAGTTCGTTCCTTGACATAGAGGTGAATGAGAAGGTAAAAGTAGTCTCTTTCCCAGTTGTTAGAGCAGAGTTTCTTCAGCCAGCACTAAGTTAAAGATAAGTATAAGATGAAGTATCCAGCCTTTTCAATCTCTCATACCACACCGCACCTCTTTCAGGAGCCTTCATAGACCTCTAAAAGACCCTCTCCCAGCTTCATTCACATATTCCATCCAGTGTAGCTTGAGCAGGAGTTACTGCCCAGCCTACATACCTTCCCAGCACACACATAGACACACTTTTTCAGCAGTTAGGAAGTTAAGGATGACACACTGACATTGATCAGGCTCTCCCTGCAGTCCTTTCATGGCTTAAAGTTCCACCCCTTTAATGCTGAGTCTCATGCCCTGCTCTGATTCTCATTTCTGTCAACAGATGCCTGCACACAACAAGAGTATTGGATATTTAAGTAATTAACTAATGTCTCTCTTACTTACTGTTAGGTAGCAGGAACCAGAGGGAAATAACATTACACAGCACTACAGCAGGTAGACTTGGGATGTTAGCTCTACATGCTGTTGGTAGAGCTTTGCTGCCTCTCTGACCAGCTCTGTGGCTTCCTCTGCATTAAGGGTCTGCACACTGGGATTCCAGTGATTTTGAGGTTTTTTTCCAGCCCAGTTCTGAAAGGATGAATTAGGGAGCCCTACCTGCAGAGGTATCTACCACTACAGCCAAGAAGATTTTCAAAACTTGCAAGTGTGCATCCTGATTAAATGCAGCCACATGGCTTCAGGCAAATTGTGTTGCAGAAGTAGGCTGATGTGCTGACATACCTGCTATCAAAAGAAGAGACAGTATCTTGGAATACGCTTAGTGTAAGTAGAGCTCCCAATGGATCTTCTCTTAAGATATTAGTAAAAATACTTTAGGCTGGCTGGGGTTATCCCACAATAAAACATTTTGACTTGCATGCTTTTTAAACTGCACAACAGGAAAGAGCTACATATGTATTTATCCTAATGAGAGATATGTGCTGGTGCACCAATTCATCTACTCTTTGATCAATACCTTAGTTATGTACTTCTAGAGCTGAGATTTAATAGCTGTGGTATGACTCCCTGATGGGCACTGAGGGAGTTTTTTGAAGCTCTACAGATCTGCTTAGGGCTGTGAACTGTTATTTCAGATCTGCCTGCCCACAGCTTTAAGAACATGCCTGTGTCCTGACAGTACCCTCTTACCGCCTCTCCCATGGCCTTCTGTGGACTGACTGTCAGGCTGGAAAGAACATCTACTGCTCTGGATAATATCAATATTAATGTTCCAGCATACTCTGGAATAGCAACTGGCAATGTTGTTGAGCTGCCTCCTGAAGCTGGCAGAGACTAACTGCCTGGCAGTCTACACAGAAAGAGGAATGTCAGTATCACTGTGTTGATACAATAACTGACAGAGATACTTCGCTTTTCACACAAGCACACTTTGCCTAGCTTTAAATACTACCTACATTCAACAGTTTCTGCTCAAAACAAGTTCCCACTGAGAGCAGCTGATGCTACACATTAATACAGATGGAAAAGTCCAATCACTAGGCAATTTTATTTTTCTCCTAAAACACATCCTCCACAGAAACAGGCCTGCATTAAAGCTGTCTATTATGTCAGGGTAGCACAAATTTCAGTGTCTGGTATGATATCTAGTCCCAAGGGGTAGTGAACGCTTAAATCAACCATTTGTACTCCAGAATGACGAGTACTAAACAACAGACAGAAACAGACATGCCCCTATTCTGTGCAATATGCAATCTACAAGTGGCTTCTGCAGTTTGTCATCAACACAGATACTGCTAGCTGCCACAAGTGCCAGACTCCCTCTTTATAGATTAAGTTAGGGCTAGCTCCACTCCTTGGTTTATAAACAAACTCTAGAGGACTTGCATTCTTTAGGTGCTGTTCTCACTTTGGGGAGAACAAGGGCTCCTACATAATGAGTAGGAACACAAGACACTCAAAAGAAGAAATAATTAGACTACGCTCTTGGGATGCTGCATGAACACTCATAAAACAAATACCTGGCAGTACCTTAGTCAAAGGATGTACCTTTCTATACTTCAAATCTCGGCTATTTGAGAGGAACAGAGTGAGTTACAAGGAGCAGTGGGGCCTTAAGCTGAGTATTTCCAGGCAGTGGGAGGTTGTTATCCTCCTGCTAGGAATGGAAATGGGAAAGAATAGGAAAGCAGTTAACCAGGAGAATGTTCTTACACTTCTGACAGACCTTCTCCACAGCATCTCCTCTAATGCAGAATGTAGGGCCTACAAATTCTAGAATATTCACAGCTATAGTGAAGAAATAACTGAAGTTACATACAACACAGATGATAATGCTTCCCGTGGATGATATGCTACATAACCCTCACTGTGACAGCAATCCCATTTCATCCCAGGCCTGACTCACAGCAGAGAATTGGGTGTATATTACAGTGCATCAGGGTAACATTCATATCTCCTGTACAAGTACTATGTAAGACCATCAACTCTCAAAAGCAAACATAGACTTTCAAAATACCTGTGGAGAAACACTTTTCAGTCAAGAAACATAGAAACTGTTAATTACTGAATATATTGCTTTTTCTCCTGTAAATTATAGCTAGTTGACATTAACAGCTTGGTGTTTGAAATGCTTCCTGGCTGTAAACCTCACATTTCAAATGAAATCCCAAATTAACACCTCATAGACATATTTTCACAGAAGGCCTCCTAAGACATCTTTAACATGCACAACATCAGCTCTCAAGATGTTGAAAATGCCACAAACTGAAGAGCAGGTTCATAGGACAATCACAGTGTCCTAAACTTCTCTTCTATACTTATAGAACTTATATACTATAAAGAACACCATCATTTTCCCATTTTATGAATTCTGTCTCCATACTGCCCCACTCTTCCAACAAATCCAATAACATGATGCTAGAGCACAGGCCAGCACTAACCAGACTCAGCTGACTTGAAGGTTCCTTCTGGCTTTTTGAATACACACTTAAATCAGCAAGCATTCACTGTGCTTGTTTAGTGCAGAGAGACATCACTGTATATACCATATTTTGACACTGAAAGTCTTCAACATTAAAACAATAATTATTTATGATGTTAAGATAACCACCTCCCATCCCATGGTAGCAACTGCTATAACTGCTACCTACAGCACTCAAAATTCAAGGCAAAGCTCTTCTTCAATAATGTAAAGAGATAAGCCACAGAAATCGCAAAAAGGCTCTACCTGTTAAGCAACAGTCACCTCCTTCTAGAGGAAGTTTTCAAAGCTGACTGCTCAGGCTTTCTAAGAGACACAAGTAATAAACACTTCTGAGAACTAGCACATCTATTTCAAAACTCAAGAGTGGATGAAGGTGCTTCTTTTTAGTAATCAGCTTGGACAACATGACCTTAATTACCTGCTTGGTTCCTTGTCTAGAAGGTTAGTAGAACCCACCTGCATCAGAAGCTCATGTAAAAGAAGACCAGAGGTTTAGATCCTTCACCAAATGCTACTTGCAAGGAAAGAATAGCAACCTCTTGGCTTCTATGTAGTTTATGTTCTGTTAGTGAGCAATTCTGGAGTTTTTACACAAGGCAGCATATTTCTCTGCTCAGGAAAAGTGGCTAGACATGCCATTTTTCAGAATAGTGTTTCAAGGTATCTTCAAAATACTTCAGATGAGCCACACTATGAAAATACTTAATGTTTTTACCTGCTTGAGCATCTTGTATCATTTCTAGCCTAGCAGCATATATTTCCAAACCATGTAGCATCCCTACAATCACCCAAATAAATAAAACCTACTCTATTTTTGAAGCTTTGTCTTGATAGACTTATGACAGAAATGCTTATTACTACTCAATTGGTTGATGCTTGTTTATTAAGACTTTTCACCTGAAAGTAGTTTCTCATCTGTAACATAACAGAAAATGCAGCAATAACAAGACAGCAGTAAGGTCCCAGGATACAAGAAAGGGTTTACTCAAATACAACAACCACAGGCACAAAAATAAAGGAAAAAAAAAACTGCTTACCTTCAGAAAGTCTCAGATACACAAGGATCTCCAGCAAAATACCCTTACCTCCCCTGCCAACCCTTAAATGAGGTCTGGGAAGGGGTGGATCCTGGCTCCATCCCTTCTGGTCACTCAGGGGCATTGCATGCACCTGAGCTCCCCTGGGTTGGCCCTGCCTTCCCACCAGGTGCTCAATCACTGGTTCAGGCAGTGACTTAGCATTTCTGCTACACTAATGCATGGAATTAGTTTTGTTTCTTAGCAAGGGTTCACGTTTCTTTCCCCCAAAGCCACGCTAGAGATACAGTTGTTTTATGCTTCTCATTGCACAGAAAGAGCTGAAAAATGCACATTAGTAACATGAGATGTTGAAAAGGAAAACTCAGAAAAAGCCAAGAAGTTAGATAAAACAAGCAGCTAAAAGGAGAAAAGCTTAGAAACTGCAAGAAAATTATGTACCAGAGGAAGAAATAAAATGTATGAATACTATACGCTGTAAAAGGCAACAGTCATGCTTAGACATGAGAAGCAGTAGAAATAAAAACAGTAGAAGTCATATCTGAATGCTGAAATATGTTCTGACAAATGAAAACACACAATGCATGTAAAAATGAAATAATTGCAATTTTTTTTTTATGGTAGCATGTCAATAGGTAATCAAAATATGAAACAGGCCCTCAGGGAAGATAAAGTTACTGCACAAAATCTGTGTGTTCCTGAGGTTGACACTGACTACAGAGCAGGGCAGGAAAGTTACTGACCAGATCGTTCCTTACAGGGGTTGAATATGAAGGAATCTCAGATTCAGGAAGAATGCCTCAGAAAAAAATATCTGTAATTGGAAGAAAGGGTTTTAGCACAAATCAGTGCAATGAAGAGTAATGACTTGCCAGGAGCAGATGATGCTCACGCAGGAGTTCCAAGGCAGCTCACGTATGAAAGTGCTCAGCTGCTGAGCAAGGGTAACTGCTGCTTAAATCACTGCTGTGCCTGAGCTATGGGAAAGTGCAATCGAACACTGAAAGGATTCAGGATGAGTGATTGTGTTTCTTGCATACCCGTGGTTAGAAGAAATATATAATAAAAATAGAAGCAGAAGACTCTGGGATAAATGCCGTATGTCAAGGCTGAGTCAACATGGCTTTCACAGCCATTCTAAAATATAACTGTCTGAGAGGCCACTGAAGAATTTGGTGATGATCCAGTGGGTGACCCCAAAGATGTGGTTATTCAGCCTGCAGCTGTGTTCCCACATGGAACACAACACATAATTATCAGAGCAGAATGGCTCCAATGGACCTTAATGGCCCCCAAGCAGCCTCACCTGGGGCCTCCACCCGTAGCCTCCACCATTGGCCCAGGGCTCCATTTAAGCTCTGTCCTGGGCCCTTGCTTTGCTGGGGCTGCTTTGTTGGAGTGCTTATCTTTGGTTTGGTCTTCTTGCTAGATCTTAGCACTGTGTGTTTTTGTTTTTAAGCCTTGTCTCTGTTGCTAAACTCTGGATGTAATTCAAAATCTTGGCTTGTTTGGCTTTGTCTATAAGCTGCGTTTTCTGCCCACCCCTGCAGTGCTTAGGTATTGGGGGACTGCACTATGTTTAATAAAATGTGCTGGGCTACTTCACAGATCCCAATGAGTTCTCCTGTGGAGCAGCCCTTCTGTTGCTCTTTTCTGGCCAAGTTGTTTTTGTTTGTATTCAAGATCTGTGAGGGAACCACGTAGACAAGTTGAAGCGTGGAGCTCAGGTGGAGTTAAAAGAGAATTTAGGATCTACTGTATAAATTTTCCAATAGCTTTCAGGAGGGTTTATAAAAAAAAAAGTTAAAAACAAAATATAGGGAAATTGGTGTAAGTAAATGGTTCGCTTTCCTAATGGACTACCAGAACACCTCAGAAACCTGTTAATTGAATCACCATGTGAATCTGGAGAGAGCGAGTGGCGAAGTCAGAAGTTGCAGGTGCTAGAGCAATGTTTTGAAGTAGCCAGTGCCAGAACTGATATATGCCTGTTGGCACAGGTTGTAGGACAGGCACTCATGCTTCCAAGTGTTTTCTGCAGGAAGCAGCTACTGCTTTATGCTGTGTAAGTGGCAGAAAGAGGAGTGAGCAGGTTGAGTTGTGATGGGAAGTTCTTCCTGGTCTTTTCCTGAAAGATGTCCCACTTGCTTAAATGACAAACCACTAGAGAGCAGCATTACATCAGTACTTCTGTTATGTACCTAAACAGCTTTGAAATAAAACAGTGTCAGGGTGAGATTTGTGGTTTCAGATCGGATTGGTTTTCTGATCAGATTTTCAGGAACAGGGAAAATAGAGATGAGTCTGTCCCATCTGGTTTGTTGCTTACTCTTTGCTGTGGGATGAAATTGAAACTAAATAAGCATCACTAGGTATGTGATAAACAGGAATTATTAATAAACAGGAGTGATAAAGCATTTGGCAGCTCAAGGGCAGTATGGCTAAGAAGGACAAAAGTCAAAAGATGGTGCAAGAGGAAGGGCACACAGGAGAAAGAGTGCAATTTACAGGTGTGTAATCAAATTGTTTGGAGAGTAATGAGACCAAGACCTGAAGTTTCTACTAGAATATTAAAGCAAGCATAAAGTTAGGCAGTGTAAACAGGCAGTATTGAAAATTTTGTGCATCTACAAAATAACTGCTGACAATGTGTTAAGTTAGCAGGTGATATGAAACTTGAAAAATCTCCAATTCTTTCTGACAGTCAGGAAAATGGATAAAGCAGCAGTAACTCTCCTGACTCAGGAGTTACTCCGGACTGTAGTCTGCAACTGGAGCCAATAAGGTATTACAGCCTTGCCTGGATTGGATATGCAAAACAGCATGGCAGAACTTCAAAGCGCCTTTCTAGTCCTCTGGACTCTCATCTAGAGTGACCCAGCTCCAGGCTCTGCACAGTGATCTGTATTTTTTCTCTTGCTTTTATTGTCTAATAACTTTTGCTCTCTCCTTGATCATTTTGTGATGTGTAGCAGTGTGCTCCTGTGATTCCCCTTGCCTCTTCTGTACCTGATTCCTCAGCAGACATCGAGATTGCTCAGAACTATACAGGAGGGCCTCTGGTTAGCAGCATAACTAACTAATGAGGACTTCTGAATTTCATCCTATTATCAGCCAAGGGCAAAAAGAGTACTTTATACTTTGTTATGGGAGTATAATCTACAAGGAAACTGTAACTAGATGAATTCTGGATGTCACATAAATGTACAATACTTTAGAAAGTTTAGGGGTTAACTGTCAGTGTAGTAAAATGAGAATATTCATAGCAAAACTTTATCTAATATCAGTTAAAACCTTTGTAGTGAAATACTGAAAAGGTGCCCTCCACCAATTCCTGCTGTGAACCATGTAGATTTCTTGAAATTGTCTGCAAAATCAAAATTCATACATTTTTCTTGTTTGCTTCCCAAAGACCTAATGCAGCAAATCCTATAGCACTGGATATTTGCACAGAGGCTGAAACTTGGAGAAGGCCTGTGATTGCAGTCACTTGGCCTCAGTGCAAACAACTCCATTGCACAGCTTGCTCTTACAGTGCAGATTTTCTAGGATTCAGTGTTGTGCATCTCTTCAGGCTTGTTTCTATTCATGGACATCAAATGAAGGAGGGCATCCCAAAGGTGGGAAGCCAAAACTCAGGGAGCTGATGGTTTTATAGAAGACAGTCATCACCAGTGATGATGATATTGCATAATAGGGCAACAGTGGGGGGGGGGGGGGGGGACACAACAATCAATCAACTTCTCTGTCTCTAGCACATTCCCAGTGCTCTGGGCCAGCAATATCTGGCTGAGAGCTGGGCTCTGCAGAGCAGGGTGGCTCCTGGCAGCAACCAAAGCTGTTTCTAGGACAGGTAGTCAGTACAGACGGATCAAAGAGTTCCTTGACATTGAGTTTTGCTGTAAACAGACAACTACCAGATATCCTGTCCCTAGGTCAGCAGTGAGGGAATTTGCAGCAGTTCATGGGTTCTTAAAGATGAGTCACTTCAAGGTTGCTGGATTTTCTTTCCTATTGCTCCACTTCCTCTGTTTTCTCCGACGATAAATAAGAAATAAGAGCCTGACAATTCTCTTGAGGTCCTGCAGCTTGTTTATTTTGTGAAACTACAACTCATTATCTAATTTTGTTACACTTGTTAACGGCACATTTCCCATAAAGCTTGTCCCAACTAAGCTAACCACGGCTTTGAGAAGTGAGCTGCGGAGCAGAGATCATCTCAGAAGCTTGAAGATGAAGTGCTTTCTTCTGCCAACTCAATTTGCAGTTCTCTATAGCTTTGTTCTAACTAAACCTGTCCAGGTGTGTTCCTGCTCTGAGATGCTAAGACTTTCTATTGCTGTTGTTGTGTTGCTCTGACTATTTTAAAATTAGTTATAAACTGCTGTGATTCTGCATAATAGAATTTTTCTGCTGGGAAGATAAGCATATGTAAAAAGATATACTTTTTTTTTTTTCAGATAGCTACAAGAAACAATGACTTAGGTGAGTCTGACTGCAATTACTCTATAAATAACTGCAATTTTTGGTGGGGGATTGCTTCTCTCTGCTTTATTCTCCATATCTGGTACATTTTCCTTCTTGAAAATGTTTACCATCATCAACAGAGAATAATTCACAAAATTCAGACACGTTTTAAAGTCACATTCAGTTTGATTATTTATGCTGTCACAATAAAGAAGTTGTTATTTGGAATGTTCTTTTCCACATGTAGCCTCAACGAATCAGTACACATGTGACTTTGATTTCCTCCCTGTGTGACGTAAGTCACTTCCCTCTCTGCTGTATTACAAACTATTGTACATTTTTGTCATAATAACCAATAGCTAACGTGTGTGATAAATATATGCCAAGGAAAGGCAAGCCTGAGCAGTCTTATCATACTATGTATACTAGACTCACTCAGACTGAACTCATTAATCTTTTTTTTCACATTATTGGAAAATAAACTTTAGTGGAAAAAATTTCAAAATGTACAAAAGCTTGCTAGTGTATACCTCTCATCACCCTTTTGCACTTCTCTTTGATGTCTCAGTGCCTTCAATGTTCATTTTCTTCATCTGCCAGGCAGTGAAATAGCTGTGCATGAAGGAGACATTCTCCTAAGAAGAGGACAACGCAGTGCAATTAACTGTGAGAGCTGTCTATGGCCCAAGTCACAGGATGGACTAGTCAAAGTTCCAGTTAACATCTCCTCTGATTTCTGTAAGTGTATACAAATGGATGCTGTAAAGTTAGCATTGATCTTTTAGTCCCTGTTCTGCTATTTGATGGTTTTGTGCCATGCATCAGGTGGACTCTGAGTCCAAATGAGAGCTTATCAACTTGTCTCTTCTGCTAATCTCCTCACCCTATGGCACTTTGGCTAAGATTCCAAACATTCTAGGCATAAACTCTAAAATGTGGTTACTCGAGCAGTACTTGTTATACAAATGCCAGTTAATTAATTGTAATTGCAAATAATAGTTCATTTCTGCTAGCTACTATGGACTTTGATATTTAGCAAGGACAGAAGAAAAAAAAATATAATTTGTCCACGTTAGGAATGTATTTGTCATAATTACCACTAGAAGCAATTTTTTTCACACTGACTTTCTTTTAAATATGCCATAAATAGACCTGTCTAGTGGAAAAGGCTGCAGGGCCAATGTCTTCATCTGGAAAATTTTGTTCCAGAAGGCTTCTTATGGGCTTGTGGGTCCTCCACCTCTCCCCTGTTGAGGCCTCCTTGGTGTTGGGTTTTCCTGGAGACCCTTCTTAAAATACCTTTGAGGGAAGCTCGGATGGAAGCAAAATACAGCCTGGACCTGACTCCCATTCCTGAGAAAAGGAAATCTTTGTGCTACTGGTTTTGCTGAGGAAAGCCCAATCTTAATTGCTTCTCTGCCCATGTGTTTCTAGAACTTATCTAATTCTTGTGGTTAGGGAAGGGTTATTCTCTCTGCCTTGCTCTCTCCAAACTTTAAATCTGAGGAAACTGATATAAGAGGTAACTGTGGATGATTCATAATTGAGGAAGCCAAAATAGGCTAAAATGTTCAAAAGTAGATAAACACTCCAATCTATATTTGGTACCTAAACAGAAACACTGAGTTTCTGAGCTTCCTAACGCTGGCTGTCTCAAATGGTTTCAGGGGGTATGTGGCAGGCATTCATTACCTCTGATAAACAAGCTCTTTTTTCCGTACTTAATTAGGGTCAGATGGTTCATTTGGGATATTTTAAACCAATTATTTGTATCTAAAACTGCTTTATTTTTTTCTTTTCTGTCTAAACGGAGAGAACAATGTCAGTAGTTTGCTTTTCATCAGCCACCTCCTGCAGAATGCATACGGGCTAGCTATAATTATTATATATTCCTTCGAAGTCTGATCACTGTGATCTCTGAAGGCTCTGTGCTTTTTTTCATTACACTTGTAGGATTAAAAATGTAAAAAGTGCTGTAGAAATTTAGAGGAATGTACCCTATCAATACACCTTATTTCTGAATAGCTAACCAAGTAAAACTTTTGGCCCCTTTCTCCTCCTAGCATTGGCAGAGAGATCTTGGATTGCTGATGCTCTACAAGAGGTCTCCACATTGACCTGTGTCAAGTTTGTAAATCGCACTACAGAAACAGACTACGTATATGTTGAACGTGGACAGAGGTAAGCTCCCTGTTTCCTGTGTCTGGAAGTATACAAAAGGCCTTTCAGCTTCTTTTCTATTTTGGTCTGGTTTTAAGTAATTGCCCTTTTTATCTTAGGATTCAAGATTAGAAAGCAGGTGCAATTTTTCATTTTTCTTCAGATATACTGGTAGTTATTCAATAGGCTACAGGAAAAAAAAATGAGTGGACATCCATAAAGGTAATGGGTTATAATCCAAAACTAGTTTTTCATTAGTTGTTGAGTAGAAGTATAATTGTTTCAGGTTCTTTGCTTAACTTCTTGAACTGCTTCATCTAAGTTTGCTACACTCATTTTACAAAATCATTTTCTCTCTCTGTAGTTTCTTTGGCAGCTTTCATGTAGCCAAGATATCTCACGCCAGTGACTGTGTGCATTCTCTCTGGTGGCTGGATATTTGAAGGCCCATGGTGGCATATTCAGTGTATGTATTTCTTGTATTTGCTGAATGCAACCACTTTTGTTATCAATTGCCTATTCTTAGCTGCTGGTCTTACTTTGGAAAAATCGGAGGACGTCAAGCAGTAGGCCTGGTGAAAAATGGCTGTATGGATAAAGGAGCGATTCAGCATGAAATGAACCATGCACTGGGCTTCATCCATGAACAGGCACGGAGTGATCGGGACAAGTTTGTCAAAATTATGTGGGAACACATTACAGCAGGTAAGCCCACTCAATCTCAAAAGAAAACAATCGTTTTGAGATACAGAGGGATATTTCTTTTGAGAATAGCAATGCAAATAATCATCATTGTTAACACCTGGCTAAACTGCAGCAGAGGCATACGCATTGTGGTAGGATTTCTTATTCAGTATGAGCTTGGTACTCAGTGGCAGATGCAGCCTAAAGTGGGTCTACATTCTTGTTGTGACTGCCATCCTGAGCCCAGACTTCCTTTCTATGCACAATACCAAGATCATAAGGATCATGAAATGTTGCAAAGAGAAAAGGAATCATCTGCTTTCCATGGTGGGCAGCACAAGCAGCAACCAGTTCCCATCACTTGCAATGAGGTCACATTAAGAAACCACTTTTGGAAACAAAGATGGTGAAGTAGTGGAATATATCATATATAATCATGATGTTTCATTAACAGGATTTTTTGAAGGATATTCCTGAACTACTTTTTAGTCATGCTCTCCCTGATGTTCTTATACTCTTTGTCTATGGTGTGAGCTGAAGAGGGGAAATGGAAGGAAGACTAGACTATGCAAAAAAGGGGGAAGAAAAAAAGATTGCAAAGATGTGCAGGGAAAATGAACTGAAAAAACAGCTATGTTTATGAAGGCTGTTAGCATACATCATCTGTTTATTAAAAAAAAAAAAAACACAACAAAACAATGTGGCTAACAGGCCTGATGGTGGAGATCCTCCTGACTCCAGTGGTACAGAAATAGACCTCAAGACATTCCATAGGCTCCCAGTTCTCCCACATAATCTGCTTTTCTCCTGCCAGGACTGCATAACTATGGATGTTTGGGGTTTGTTTTTGCCCCCCTCAGTTTACCTTGGAAGCAATCCAAATCCTCTGTTTTGACAAAATACAGCCTGATCGTTTACTGTTCACTTAGCTACTTGAAACTCTACTTGTTTTTCCCAAACTTCTTGGGAACAAAACTGTACTCAGAACTTCCTTTTCAATCTTCTGAGTCACTACACTTAGATTCTGGCAGATGTTTATTTTTTGCAGTGGAGACCGATGGGTTAAGTCCCTGTGCTTGTGCAGGTTGGGACACTTAGCTCTCCAGCATGTGACAAGGCAGCACAGTTTGCCCTGTCCAGCTCTGCCCAGCCAGGCTACTGTTACTCCTTTCTTTAATAAAGCAGTTCAACAAAGTATCTGCATGCCCAACAGTAGCCACATGCTTAAATGTTTCACTGGGTTTGAAATACGCTCTTCTCTGCTCATCATCTCAATTGAAGCTGTGAAGTTACTGATAATTCTTAAGTCAGTATAGCAGATAAGAGGAACTGAGATAACAACATAATTGAGCAGGGAACGCCAATGCTAATGAGAACTAGTTTGAGCTTTCATGGAGTTTTTGAGCTACAAAAATCACCAAAATAATGCTTATCCCCAAACCTTGTATAATTTAGAAGTTTCTCTTTGCATTTCCTAGCCCTCAGTGGGACCAGCACAGATGGATATTACGGGAAGAGACTGGCTCTGATTGCAAGTTTGCCAGCCAAGTTGCATGAACTCCAGAGTCAGATAGTCAGGATGATCTTCTGATAAGTTTCCAATGCTGAACTCTAGTCCAGATGGTTTGTTGTTTACAAACCCCTAGTTACAATAATGGAGGTACAGATGTTGAACTAGAAAGGAGTGCTCAGCGGTCAGGGCATTAGCCTCAAAGCAACACTGACTCCTTTCACCTCTTATGGACAAGAGGGCCAGGATGCAATTCATAAGCTCTCCAGTCAATAGAGAGAGATAGGTGCCTTCATACTAAAATGGGGCAGAACTCCTTCCAGCTGTGCCTCAGAGAAAGAATGCTAGGGGACATGAATTCTAGTCTGCCTCTGGGCCCCAGTCCTTTATCAAAAACAGGAGTTTTTTTAAGGCTAAACAGATGAAGTGGGAAGGTGCTCAGCAACTATGTTGAAGGAAGATTAATCAGCAACTGTATTTGGACAGATTGTTTCTAACTAGTTTTCCTGAGTGTCCATACCTCTTGTAAGTCATATCATTTGGCTGTAGCCATTGCTGATGGATTTGATCAGAGGCAAAGCCAGAATATGGGTGATGACTTTGGTGTGAGTAACAGGTAAACATAGTACCTTTCTCTTGAGGTCTTATACCCTGTATCAGCAGTTCATTGCAGATGCACAGTGGAAAGGCTCAGCAAGACAGGTTGGTGGGTCAGTCATACATACCTCTGACTTGTTGATCTAGGTAGTCAGCTCTCTCTCTTAAGGTATGGACACAGCTCCAGACATAAGCTGGATGCTTCTAATGTCAATATAATATACTGAAATATATTTGGAAAACGAAGGTGGAGATACAAATACATTTCCTTGAAGAATGGAATTAGATTCATGGGTTACATTGAAAAGTTTTCTTATTTTCCTCAGTTTATGTTCTGAAACCTACTAGATTCAGTGGGAAAAATGGACAACAGAAAGTTTTGGTTGTTTTGGAAGATCCAAGTGCATAAGGACTTCATAATCTGCATACTAGTTTAGTTTTATTAGAACTATGACAGCAGGCAGTGTCTGATAGCAGTAATACTGCTCCAAATGAAAGGCTGTTCTTCTGCCTTACAGGAGAACAAGGAAACTTTGGGAAAGTGAATTCCAAAAATCTGGGCCTTCCCTACGACTACTCTTCTGTGATGCACTATGGCGCGTAAGTTTTCTGATGTGTGCTTTCATAGGATCTACTCAGATCTAGGGAGAAGAAAATGCTCTGCACAGGGAATGATTTTTTGCTGTTCACTTACAATTGAGTTAATGGATGTAATAATTAAGAGTGGGTATGCTTTGTCAGCAGTATTCCTGGAAAACAGAACTGATATCAATAGAAGAAAAAAAATCCCAGGATAGCATTTTCTGTCACTATGCTCACCTCTCTTACTAGAGGCCTTTGACGTGGCTATGTTCCAAAGACTGAGTCACTGAGCTAAAACAGTTCTGAAGTCCACAATGGGCAGTTACTAGTTACTACTAAATCAATTTTATACAATGCTATTTGGGTGCAGAGAGAAGAAAGGTGGATTTTTTTTTACATCATTAAGATGTATGCTGTCTCATGAAAAGTATTTATCCAGGAATAATACAGCTGTGTTTTAGTTCATAACATACAAGCTTGTATCATGTACCATCTCCTTTATTTCTGTAAGCAAGAAACAACTTCTAAATAATACAGTGAAATAAAAATTGTAAAGCACATGAGTATGATCACGCTCGTATTTAATAGAAATGATTTAGAAAAGTGACTCCCTTATTTCTACAGGTATGATTTCTCCAGCACTCCTGGGAAGCCAACTATTGTACCAGTTCCTAACCCTCTGGTACCCATTGGGCAGAGAGAAGGCCTGAGTAACTTGGATGTAGCTAAAATCAATAAGCTCTACAAGTGCAGTAAGTGCAATAAGATAGCCAGCTGAATTTTTATTGTAACCACTGTCAGACATCCCCAAAGGAACTCAGCCCACGGCCTATCTCTCCCCAGCCCTACAAGAGGGCTGGGATGCATGTGGAACAGAACTGCCCCTGTGCCAAGCTGGAGTCTTCTTGGGAAAGGCACTTTGCTCTCAGTAATACACTATCATTGAGTTATGCTGACCTATTCCTTGCCCTTCGACATAAGCAAAATCCACTAAAAATCATGGTAGTACTTCTGTCAAGTCCTTACTTTAGGAAAGCCCTAAGGGTTGGAAAACATACAAACAATCCATAGCCACGATTAAAGTTCAGCTGTATTCAGCAGTAGTGCCAGTGGGTTTCTGATTCCTTTCGGTTAAAAAATGTCTGTGGGGATGTAAGTATCGGTATCACTTAGGTTTAATACAACATCTTAGAGAGGAATTGCATTGGCTTTTTGTACAGTTATCTACCTCCTTGCCCACATCAACTTCTTACTCATTGCTGCAGTATCTGAATGTCTAGAAATACTTAACATTCCTCTGAAGCAGGAACTCTTCAGCTGAGAGGCACAAAAGAACATTAGTAAAACACCGGACACCCTCCTGCAACGTGCGGTTTTTGTGCTGACTCCCAGTGCACAGGCTAATTGATTCATATAGTATTTGACTTTTCAGAGATGTCACTCAATTAGCTTTCACCAAAGGAGGAAACATGACTACAGTTAGTACCAAATTCTGCTTTGAATTGTGTAAGTACTTAGTTAAATAGTCATCAGTAATTAAAAGGAATCAGCATTTCTTCGGATGAGTATGTAGGTACAGAGGAACACCTCTCAGCAATGACTTCTCAGTTGAACTGCAGATAAGACACATTTTCAATTTAGTTGCATCTATCATAGTCTCAAAGATACTTACAAAAAGTATTTAACAGTATTCTTGGCACCGAGGTTGGGAGTGAATCACCAATAGCATTATTATGCAATTACCTAATTAGATCTGTATGTTTGGGAAGAACTAGGTTTAAAAAACGAAAAACACTAAAAACACAGACCTGACATCGACTCCATCAGAAATAAAAAAGGACAAAAAATCCAGTTGTCATGGGGAAAGCAGGGAGCAAGGGAAAGATATAATATACATGAGGTCAGACATTGTATACCAATCACTCATTGTGTAACCTGGCTTCAGTGCTCTGTGTTAGTTTTCCTCCAGTGCCTGTTCCTCTCTGCTTTGATAGAATGTGTTTTTAAGCTTTATTTTGCAGACGCCTAAGAATACACATACGTTTGCTGATGGGAATTTATGTCCTAATGTCATTGGAACTGCTATTGATCAAGGTTAAGCAAAGTCATGAAAGATCCAGATCTTTTTCAGTAAGCTGAAATACATGAGTGCAGCCCTGCTGTTTAAAAATAATAAAAAACACTGGTAGGTGAAGCAGCTAAGTACCCTTTCAAGTAGCTTTAGTTTGCTAATGGTTTTGAACATTTTATACACTAGGAACGTCAACACAATTGTAGACATAATTTTTTTATAAGCTTGACTGTTAATAACGGTTGGAGAGAGTTGTCTGGAATTCCTGGAAGACTTCTGTGTAGTTTTCATTCTCTTCAGCACTGTTTGGTTCTTCCCTTCAGATTGCTGTAGCTCTGTATTGCCAAAAACCAAAGGCTCGTTCTCCTCCATCAATTACCCATCCCCATACCCAAACAATAGCAACTGCCTGTGGTTGATCCGCATCCGTCGGAATAAGGTAATTTTTAACAGGAAGTTTGAACCATGGTCTCAGGGCTACACAGCATTGTTTTATTATGACATTTATTCTGTTATACAGTGAATGAAAAGAAAGTCTCAACAATTTTCATAACACTTCTGATAATACCATGAAACGTATTATTTAACTTGTTTATCCCGTTTAGATTAGTGGCTTTTTAAAGATAAGCAAAAATCAAACATCAGTTGTTGGGCACAGTAGCAGTGATGCTAGGTGAAATTCTATGTTGCTGTTATACAGACAGTTAAATTGCAGTGACACAGTGATAGTAAAATGAACGGAAATTCCTAGCTCACTTCATAACAACTTGGTGGTTTGAATCTTTCACTGTGTATTTGTTCTCTTGTTTCTTGAGATTTTCCTGCAGTTTGAGGCTTTTGATCTCCAAACCTCCTCAGACTGTTCGTCTGACTACATAAAAGTTTACAGTGGAAACAGCAAGAACTCTCCTGTCTTGTTGGACAAATACTGTGGGAAGGGGCCACTGCCTTCCATTGTTGCTTCGGGATCAACAATGCTGGTAGAGTTTGCAAGTGACGAGACCGTTACAGCCACAGGATTCAGAGCCTCCTACAACAGGGGTAGGAATGCTCCTTAAAGGAGCTTGGTATACAGTATTAATTGTGTTTATGTGGAAGTACTGAACATTCTTGAATGCATAATCCAGGGCAGGTTTATCTGAGTTAGTCATTGCACCTCCGTAGGTATTACTAACACAAAAGGATAAGCAGTGATGGCACTGAAGGCTAGCAGTAGGCAAAACAGGAGGCTGCACGGGTCTCACACTAGTAATTGAGTACCCATTCGCGTTCTTCTCAGAGTCTCTGAGAGGTGTCTTAACATCTTTAAAAGAATTAATGTAAATAAGAACAAAGCAATGACAGTGACTAATATGAGCAGTGCAAGCAAAGAACAAAAAGACTGTAAAATGCCAAGAGAAATCATGCCAAAGAGAAGCAAAGCCAAGATCTGGTTCATATGTTATTGAAGATTTTATGGCACTTTATGCAACTGGAGAGAGTAACCTTGGGTAACTTACACTTTCTGAATTCAACACTTTTATTATGCTGCGTGAAACTCAGTGCTTACTGTATTCACTTCAGGGCTATCTGTTTTACAAGCATAAAAATACATTGTGGACTGCTGGAGAAAATTCTGTTGTGCTGCAACACACTTTCAGTTAGAAGGCAGTGAACCAAATAACTGGTTATTGTCTTATTTCAGCTTAAACTGCAAACCTTTTAAAACATAAATTGAAGACATCTTAGAAATATATCGTTTTACTCTGTTTGCATTAGACTTGATGGAGTAATTTCTAGATGGCATTAGATCTAGCTCAGTAATGCAATCTCAAATACTTAACCTAATTCTTCTCTGAAAGTGCTGTAAGGTAGTTTCATTAGAATGCTATGTTAACATGGTAACGTATAAGACAAATATAGCTTTAGATTCATCTGTTCCCTGTCCTCCAAAGGCTTTTTTAGCAGCCAAGTTTTCAGTTCCTTCAGTATAGCTGCAGATAAAAATGCTAAGCAGTGCAAATCTACTGCTGAAATATTTTCTTTGTAGCGCATTCCTTCCTGGCTTGAAGAAAGAACGCGAAAGAGTACGAGCAAGCTTCTTTCTCCTGTCAAAATACTTGTTAATATACCTTTCTCTGTTTTTTTTCTACTACTCAGTGAATTGCGGAGGTACTTTCACAGACTCCAGTGGAGTCATCATCTCTCCAAACTACCCCAGTAAATACCCCAAAAACCGGGCATGCTTCTGGGTCATCAGCTCTCCAGTAGGATACAAGGTAAAGAACTGATTCTTTCACTGGTTTCAGCGATGTTCCCTAATAGAATCTTTTTTTTTTTTTTTTGCCTTGTAGAATAACAGCTGTAATGGCATTCTCAGAGTGAAAATCTGAACACATAAATTCATTCTAAGACCTTATGCTGGCTCTTGGTATTTGAGGTGATCATCAAGGGAAAATCTTAACGTGTGTATGTGAAACTTTTATGAGTTCAGCTTGTACTTTGTAGGCTTTGCTCATAAAAATCCCTAGGTAAGAGCTCCCACTAGAAAACTGAAATATTGCACAGGTGTTGTTTTTGTATTTCTTGAGGAAGACATTTAAAGCATACAAAATGGATCTTATCTCTTCTCCTTTCAGACCAAATCTTATGAACTAAGCAAACAATTTGCTAATAATTTGTATTACAATATGGAGCAGGACATGGGACGAATACAGAATGAAAGCAGGGCCTGTACAAAAAGGATTTAAACAATTTGTACTTGTTAAATACAAAGGCTAAGAGAAAAGGATATAACCCAGAAACCGTGTTTCATTGTGTTTTCTTCAGATATCTCTTAAAACATTATTCTTTGAGCTGGAAGATAATGAGAGATGCATCTATGACTATTTGCTCATACACGATGGAAGCCGACCTACGTCACCAGCAGTTGGCCCTTACTGTGGGACAAAGAAGATTGCAGACTTCACTTCCACTGCGAACTTTGTGCTGGTTGAATTTCACAGTGACTCAGTTTGGGAGTTGCCTGGATTCAAGTTGAGTTATACATTTCATAGGTAACACTATACAGGTGGAAACTGGAAAATGCAGGATGAAAGTAAAAGACCAGCTAGCCACTGCTTCTGAGGCTCTAAGCTTTTTGTTCTAGTAATCTCATTGCTGGTATGGCACAGCCAGATCCAGTGGAAAAACAAACTATGTAAGGAGATTCTCAGTAACTTGTAGCATTAGAAACTGCCCATGAACATTTCACGATATGGTTATGGAGAACTTCAGCCTGTATTCTGACAATATTACTATGTAACCCTAATCTGCATTCCAGTATTCATACAGAAAAACCTTCAGACACGTTTGTTTAGGCTTTGAAGCCAAGCTTGCTTATACAGTAGGCATAGGCAGAGTAGTTAGCCTGGAAATGACCAATTTACGCTGAAGATGCATGCTAACATTCCTGTGCAGCATTTCAACACAAATAATTGGATTACTTTCATAAGAAACGGAGCAGGGGACAGGCTTAACTGAAGAAACTTAAGAATGGCAGGAACAAGCAGTGAGAGAGAAGGAATGGAGGGAAGCACCTATTGCTGCCACTTTGTACAAGTAAGCCATGGCCTGAATCAAGTACTGAAATCTTCTATTGTGATATTACCAAAATATATGTATATTATTTTTTCAAAATGAGGCCTGAAAACACAATGGAAAGCCCACTGAGTAGAAATAGAGCCAATAACTTCGGAGAACATCATATCAGTTGTGAAGTGTCTTCTCTTCAGAGAGGTATCTTCTACTTCTTACAAGTCTGAAGAAGAGGAAAAAAAACCACTAGACAGAAAACGCTTCTACTTGGTATATCCAGAGTTAAATGCCACTGCCAGACTGGAATAGGATAAAATCCAGTAAGTGTTCTTGCACAACTATATCTCTGTGAAGAAGAGCAGATAGAAAATACCAATTTGTTTTCCCAGTGCCACAAAGGCAGCTAAGAAAACCTTGAATTATGCAGATTTTCTTGCTGTTTTTCTTTCAGGATCTGTAATGTTTTGCTTTTCAAGCACTGGATAACTTTTACCCTCAGAAGAATATCTGATGAGTTGTGGGCATAAGGGTCTAGAGCCTGCCTGCACTGTGGTGGGAAACTGCATGTAAAGCAGGCAACAAATACTTGTAGTTCTTACGAGCTCTGATCTTGCTATGCAAACTATTGAGGAAATCAAGCAAAGGGGAGACACTTGAGTGGCTATGGCATAAGCCTGGGATAGTACCTGTTTGGTGTTATCTCCTTATTAATAAAATGCTTTTTTCTTATTGTATTTTTGCACAGAGAAATGCTGATATAGTAGAATACAGTATATTCTCCTTTTTCAGTGTGGCAAGTAATTTGGATGCAGTACCTGAGGGCTACACCTGTACTGTAGCCAGAAGGCTTGCTTGTCTGCCAAAAACTGGTGCTGTTTTTAACAAGCTGCAGCAGGCAAAACCCATCAAACACGGCTCCGGGTGCCTAAGTACTTTGGATCTCATTCAGGATGCAGACTCCAGGATCTTCCCTCCAATGTTTTTGAAAGTATGATCTCCTGCACGAAGGGTACTAACTTGTTCACAAAGAGCCCACGAGAGCTAGAGGAACTCAATCTCAGAGACAGTAACATTTTGTACGGTATGTGTGTATGTACAAATGCATGTCTTCCAGTTCAACGCGGCTCATATCCTGCTGGATTTATGTTCTCTGTACAAACCTGGAATACAGATTGTGTGTGTTCATGGAAGAGGGGAGAAAGTAGTTCTGAGACTTTAACCTAAACTTCAGACTGTACAAATGCTAATTCTTCTCTCTGGGTCTGACTTTCAATGAGGTACAAAAGCAATAAAATCCAGTACAAACTTGAATGGGTCCCTAGTTTAAATACGCAATGCTGACAGCTTTGATGCTTGAGTGCTACTTCAGATTTTCTTCTCATGGCCTGATGTGGAGTTCTACTATCAGGCTTCCTAGGTTCAGTGTTTTAACATTCACATATTTGAGAGAGAAGCATGAACAACACATGAAGCAGTAATTTTCTGCATATAGGAATACTAGTCTCGCGACTCCTCCCTAGGAATATAGTATTAAATAGGAATCTTAGATGTGGGAATGTGGCATGATCAGGGTGCTTCTATTTGTAAGAAAGCCCTTCCTGCAGGTAAGTCATAAGCCCTAAGGGCACACAGCCTGGCTATAAAAATTCCACTCTCATTTCTTTCGAAAACACAAATTCAACAGAACTGATGTAGGCTGTATTCAGGAATGCATTTTCTGAAATACATTATTCATAAGTTCCCTCTTTCAGAGGAAGAGCTTTTCTGTCTGAAGTCTAAAATTTCCATGTTTCATCAGTTATGTTAGGGGCCCTTGTTAACTGCTTTCATTAATGAATATGCAGGTTAACTGGAGCTTCCACACATGTTCCAGGCTATCTGCCGCTCCCTTCTGCAGATAGCAAAAGCTTCAATTTTTCTCCAACTGTTTTTGAATTCCTGCCAGCAGACTCCAGTTAAATTTGTGATTTTGCCATAGATTTGTGGCCCACCAAACACAGAAATGTGATATACAAAACATTCTTCTTATACCAACTACTGTTCTTTTTCACCCGTGGTTAGCTGTGAATCTTAAATAGAGGATTTATAAAACTCAGGCACCTGCTATGAGCTTAGGTATACCTTATTGCACAGCATAAGAGGATGTGCATCTAATAGACAATAATCAGCCCACAAGGGGCACTGCCTATGTGTAATAATGATGTAGAGGCTTGCTACTAACATTCAGTTTCTGAGATATATGAATTAATATTCACCAGACAACAGACGCCAGGGACGTTGTGGCTAAACGTTTAGGATTCAAATATCAGCACTGATTTTGAGAGGTTCTAATCAAAGTTCATCATTTACTACACACAGCTTGGAAAACCAACGTGTAAAGATTTAATCTTAAAAAACACAGTAACAGCAGTAACGAATACACATGTATGCGTGTATTCCCATCAACGCACAAGCCCTGTAAGACAAACAGCTGTTACCTGACAGATCTGTGATCAAACACAGCCATTTTCAGGAGCCTGTGCATGTGGAAGAGAAGAGTGCTTGTGTCCAGCTATCCCAGTCTTGCCAGCTTTGGGACTGGCCTGGCTCCTGTCTGGGAGGCAAGTCAGGGCCTTTGAGCGACAGGCTTTCTTCATCTGTAAAACCAGGACAGAGATTTGCCAGTTGCTTCTGTTAAGACCAAAACAGCTTGAAATAAAGCACTACAGAAATGCACCCCAAAAAATCTACTACTCCTAGGTTTATTTTTGTTGTTAATTTAAAACACATTTCTCTTACATAAGTAACTGTGGTTGAGACAACATTCACTCAGACTGTAATGCCAAGAAAATAAGAGTAAGACAGAAAATAAGGGTAACTTTGGCATGTTGACAGTACACCTGGTTCCTCATCTGGACAAAAACTGAAACTCGGGTTCCAGATGCAATTTGGTGATGATTTGCTGTTCCTGTCGCTCTGAACTCTGAGGAGAAGCCACCCAGCCTGGGAGACTTGGTTGGCTGACGGTCACATTTTGAATTAATATGGATTTTTTCGACGTGTGCTGCAAGTTGAGGAATGTGGCATCGGCAGCCCTATGTGGGACGGAGAATGTGTAACTTACTGTGCCACAGCTGAGCTCATCTAGGCAACCGGTCAAGCCTGCCGCCTCCTGCGTTTCAAACGAAGTTCCTCTTCCTCGTTCCCATCGCGCCGCGCGCAGAAGCGGAGGGGCGGGGCCCGGTGCGTGGGGTGAGCGCGGCGCTGCGGAGCGTGGTATGGCGGCGCCGGGAGCGTCATGGAGGGCCGCTGCTACGGGTGTGCCTGCAAATTCAGCCTCTTCAAGAAAGAGGCAAGTCCAGCCGAGAGGTCGGCGGGGCCGGGCCGGGCCTTGGGGAGGGCCGCGGGGCCTACCGGCCCGCTGCCGGCCGTGCTGGGCTTCCGGATGTCGCGCAGTCTTCGGTGCGTCCCGTCGCTGTAGCCCGGTGCGGTCGTTCCGCGCTCATCTGACCCTCCTGCTTCGTGTCCCCGCAGTGCGGCTGCAGGAGCTGCGGGCGCGCCTTCTGCTCGGCATGCCTGAGCTTCAGCGCCCCGGTCCCCCGCTGCGGGAGCGCTCCGCAGAAGGTGTGCAAGCAGTGCCACGGCAAGCTCACCGGGTAAGTGCGAGTGGGGATTGATACAGGTTGATGCAGTATTCGCTGCCTCCCAGCTTTGAAAACTTCCTTTTTCCCTTTACAGCTGCAGAGACGTTTAGGAAAAGTTCAGCTTTTTCCCAAGTTACTTTTGCTGTTGAGTTCTTTTTTGCTTTTTTTTTTTTTTTCCCCCTGTCTAATAGTCAGTACTGTAGCGTTAAAGCAGGAAAAACTCTTCCGTGACTGGGTAGCTGGTAGATAGTATGCGTTGGCTGTGGTTTTGTAGGCTGTGTGAATCGGTGTTCTTCACGCAAACAGCTTCCACGACTGAAACCTTAAAAGTCAAAAATGGTCCTGTGAAGATGTTGCCTTTGTTTGCCTTAGCCTTTGCCTGTCCTTGGCACAGTGCAAGTATTTGTAGCTGTGCTTTCTAAGAATGAATAAAATATGCTAACTACCTTATGTAAGCATAGTTTAGCAGCTTAACACAAACACAGAGAGGTAGAAAACAGTTACACAAGATTTGCTGGTGATCTTCAAGTGTCCTAGAAGATGTCGTCGTGATACTGGTGATTACATAATCATTTCTGTAACGTTTTGTTTAGCTTGTGCGTTATATAATTCTGTATTTGTTGCATGCCACAGCTCTTTCCAGAGGGTTGCACTGTATGGAAGCTAATTACCTCGGGAGTCCTACATAACTGCTCTCTTTCTGCTTGCTGAACTGGGGTGTGCAGGCTCTGGGAGGCCAAGGGTATTTCAGCTCCTCCTGGTGTCCATATCAAATCAAATTCTGTCCATAAGGAAAACAACAAGAACATAGCACTAGAAATTAAGTCATCTCCTGTCCAAAGCAGCTGTATCATCTTAGTTACTTTCATAAGCTGATCACTCTCTATATTAATGGGGTTATGAATGGACTGTGCCAGGTGGTCAGTACACATGTATACTGATTATACATTATACATATACATTATATATGTATACCTTGTTGGGTTGAGAGAGTAGGTGATTGAATTGTTGCTGGAGTCTTGAGTTCAGAGATAACAATGTTTTTATGTTTCAGACAAGAATCTCAAAACAGTTCAGCAAAATGGTCACCACCAGAAAACTACAAAAAGTGAGTTACGCTTGTTGATCAGCCGTTTGTTTCTGCTGTAGGGTAACCTTTGAGACCTTCAGCTCTTTCCCGGTCTGTCCTCATAGAGAGCAGCAGAAGTAGGAGGTTGTGATGTGGATGTTTGCTTGTTCGGTATTAGATAAAGGATGGGCTTTTGCTTTGTGTTTTTTTTTGGTTGTTGATTTGGGGGGTGGAAGGAGACACTTTAATTTTGAATATACTCATGAACAGCAGCCTGCCTGTGTTAATCTGTGACTGATCCTGGTTGGCTTGGAAACAAGAGCCTGGTGGTGAAACATTCCTCATCTCCTCAAAAATGGTGCCATGTGTGCTGCACCTAGGAGTTAAGGTTTTCCTTACTCACGGCAGTACCTCATTGTGCCACTATGGGAGAGCCTGGTACAGGAATGAGAGACTTCTTTTCTATGCTAACATACTTGAAATAACTTGTTGGATTCGCAGAGGATGTTTTTGTATCTCAGGATTTAAACCTCTGTTTTCAATTGTGTTGTCTTTTTCCATCCTTGTCACAGGCGTGTTGCAGCTTTTGAGGCTAAGCAAAAACAGCTGAAAGGACAACAGAAGGCAGGTGCAAAACCACTCAGTCAAGATGGCTCCAGATACCGAGGGCTCTCCAAAGAGGATAGAGCTATTGCGGAGAGACTGGAGAAGCTCAGGGAGGAAAGGAAACCCAGTGAGTTTTGGAGGGCACCAGAAATTCCTCGGGTAGGAATGCTGTTACTTGAAAAACTGTGGGAGGGAAAGGGAAGTGCTGGGCATTTAGTATCAATCTTTTTAGGGAACTGAAGGCAGTGATGTGATCAGAGCTGCCACAGTGGCCAGGTTCTGCAGTAGTTTTAGATTATTCTTCCACTTTATTTTTGTTCCTTGGGATTTCTCTTGAAATGGCTTCACAATATTGAGGCAGTATCTTACCTATGAAATCACTTCATTTTTCATTGTTTGGTGGTAAAGGTTCGTGGTGGGCACAGTAGCAGCAAAATGAAATGAGGGTCTTTTGGCCAAACCCTTTTGCAGAAGTTTTCCTACACATCATTGTGCTGAGCCGCAGCACTACCAATGTCTGGGATTATATTCCGACCAGTCTTGCCTCCCAGAGAACAAAACCAGTCTCTTATCCCAGTCCACAGCTGTCAGATTCTGGACAGCCTTGGGGTACCTGTTGGAAAATAAACTTTTTAAAAATCTTGTATATCTCTCTAAGAGGGAAAGGCACTGCAAAGTGGTTACCTGATTATGCAGGAGAGTTTTCAGTCTGATGCCTAGGGATAAGTTAAAGGATGTGGAAGCAGTGGACTGTACTCCCTAAAGGACATGTGTTTCTCTGCCTGTCCCTAGTATCTTTAGTCAGCTGATTGCCAAATGAGGTTACACTAACACTGGTCTTATGACTGCAAGAATAAACTCAAGAGGGGGTGATGATTTGAAAGAAAAGGGTGTCAGAGAAGTCTCCTAGTTACTGCAGTATGACTCTTCCTTTGAGTTAAGGACTTAGGGAGGTTTTTGCTCAGGTGTTCTGAGCATGATTCCAGAAAAACAAAAAACTTGAAGCCATTTGTTTCCAATAACCCCTTCCTTGGATTATTCTGAATTGCAGAGTCCATCCCTACACAGGCTGAGATCGAAGCTAGGCTGGCTGCACTGAAGGAGGACTACCACGGACCTGTTCCATCCACACAGGAAATGGAGGACCGGTTGGCTGTCCTGCAGGGGAGAGCTCCTCCTTCCCGGGCTCCCAGACCAGTAAGCTCTCCCACCTGTTTCACCAGCTCTGTATTCTGAGCTGGCACTGCATGTTAGCCTTTCTTTGTCCTTCAGTGTTTTTTCTGAAGGGAGACATCTGGAGAAATCTTCATTTCCTGTTTACATTATTGATTGCCATAGCAATGATCTTGTCCCTGAGGAATTGTTTCCTCATGCTCCTTTTTCAGCGGTGATGCACATGCAGCTGTGTTTGTAGGCTTTAGTGGGGTTGGTGACAGGCACTGTTGAGAATGACACTTTGTTTAAATTGTAGGCAGTGGCAGAGCTGGGTTGGGAATTCAGCAGCATCTACTGCTATAACATTCAGCCCCTCTTTGCCTTGCTTAGGTGATTGCGTTAGAGTTGTCTACGTTCAACAACACTGAGAATGAAACCTTGAAAGTCTTACACCAACCAGATACCTATAAGCTGAGACTCCCAAATCAGTAGATGCATCCTTTTATACTGTTTCCTCTGACGATTATATGGTTGCTCACTTTTTTTTGAGTATGCCACTTTCCTCACATTTGCTTTCTCCCATGCCCTCCTTGTTTCTTAGGTACACCAACCCCCTGATACCAGAAGTCTGTCGCAGCAAACAGATGACCTGTTAACTCAGCTGGCTGAGGAGGTTTCCATTGATGAGCACTACAGTCCAGGAGTCCAGCCTCAAGGTATCTATTTTGGCTTCCAAAGATCTGTTTCTGTCTATTAATGTGTATACTATAGTGAGAAAGGAATATGTTGCCCTGTCTACCTTACCAGGTGATCTAGGTGTCTGATGCATCCTTATGTCCTCCTTATGGCACACAGATTGGCAAAGAACAGCCACCCTGCTCGATACTGGATCTCATTGTCTTTGTCTGGGAAATGGTTCTTTTTTTTTTTTTTCTTGAGGTTGTATTATTCAGATTGTTCCACTCTGTTTCTGTAAACTGACACTTACCTAGGGGGATGCTGTTGCTATTCCTAGTATGTCTCTACTCTGTTGTAAAACATCAGAAATCTGGGATACCATTGTCTTCCCAGCTGCAGTGTTTTCTCTATGATCTCCCTGTAAAATGCAGATTGACTCGCTTTCTTCTTTTCAGTGTGGATCCTGTTGTGACATGCCTTTTCTCATTAATTAATGGAAAGCATCAAGCTGCTTACATGCTATTGCTTTGGTGTTGTCTGTACACAAGGAATACTGCAGCTGAGTCACCAGCACGTTCTCTGTGTCTGTTTTCAGCTGTTGGTGGCCAAAACTTGAATGACCTGAGTCGGGAAAGTGAAGATTGGGTTTCCCATGCAAATCTTGACCCAAAACAGCTAGAGGAAGAGAAGAATAAACTTCTGGCAGAGGCTGCTGCTGAGCTGAGAGAAGAAAACACTAGGCAGGAAAAAATCTTACAAGTTGCTAAGAGATTGGCCGTGCTTAGAGGCCAAGACCCAGAGAAAGGTGGGTATCGGAGAAGAATACAGTCCCAAGAGAGGAACCAAGTTCCTATGTCAGAATAATTTCTCTTCTGAGAGGCCTTTATCTATTTAATTCCTTTGTTCTGCAGGAATCAGGCTGGGATTTTGTTATCTGTAAAGTTGTAGAGATTGGTTCATGATGAAATCAGCATGAAAGATTTTAGCTAAGACTAAGGCTGGAGTTGTAAGGACAGGCTCTTATCTTGCACCCTCCTTTGAGATAATTCTAGCATGCTCTGAGGTGTTTTTAAAAGCAAAGCTCTCCTTTTATCTTCCCCTTCCAACTTCAAAAACACATGGTAATGCGCTTTTTGAAAATGTCCCCCTCTGAAGGGGGGGGAGTCTGGCTCTGTCAGAGCCAGAATGCCTAAACCAGTTCACACCACAGGGGATTGTCTCTGGAACATAAGTGACCGCAAAGTATGAGGCAGACATGGGTCACAGTCTCTTGTCTCTCACTCCTGCAGTTACGCTGGAAACTTATAAGTTCCCTGACAGTGATGAGGAATTGGATGAGGAGGAAGCCGTTCGGAGAGTACTAAAACAGGTCAGAAGTGGCAGCTGTGGCCTTGTTTACTTTCCTTACTTTCCTTTCAGTCATTCCCAGTGTTTTTGTTACCTAGTGAACATGCAAATGGTGTGCTTCTGTTCCTGGGTAGAGTCTCGTTCCTTCTCCTAGTGCTTTTGCAACACTAGCTCCTGTGCAGGTGTTCAGCTACAGGAGGAGCATCTAGTGATACGTGCACTGCAAAACATAGTGCATTAGCTGAGGTCTGGCCCCTGCTGTTGCGCTGACTGTTCACAGTGCACACGTAGTGTTCAGAGTAGACAGAACAAACTCACATTTGTCTGGATAACACTACATAGATGTGTTCAGACTGGTCATCTCCAGTTACTGCATGGGGGGGCAAGGAGAAGGGAGGAAGGTTTATTGTCTAGAATGAGGCTCCCAAGTGTATTTAAAACAAGAGGCTTTTTGCTTCCTGTTACTGTCAAGCTTACAGAGGAAGCAGCCCTGGATGAAGCAAGTGGATTCAACATTCTTCCAGATCGGACCACTCAGCCAGGATTCTCACAACAGAGCTTGCATAAAAAAACAAAGCAAGAGGTAAGTGAGCTGGTCAGCATCTCTTGAAATGATATGCTCTGGCTGCCAAGGAGAGTACAGCTCTGCAACAAAAGTTTGATGTATTCTACAGTCAGTTCTGGGAGAGGAAACAATCTAACCAGCTTCTCCAGAGCAGACAAGCTGAGAATTAGTGGCATCTGCAAGGCTGACAAATCCTGAACACAGCTGTGAGTCATCTTTTACTTCTAAAAAGAATTGCTCTGTGGAATCCTTTCAGGCTAGTTTTCTGCTGAACGGGAAAGTGTCCTTTAAATCTAGTGAAGTCAATCAGAATTGACCTAGCAAAGTGAATATTACAGAATTTTTAACTCGCAAATAAAATTAGACCAAGAAAGCCATGGTCTAGTACCATCCACTTACCCTGAACCAGGGTAAGTGGGAGGTTTGCCAGTGCTTTCAGCATGTGCAGAACAGAATCTCCAGATAGTAATCAGTTGGCTGAGTTCTCTTAAAACGTCAGAGGAGGCTATTGGTAAGAAGATACTCTACGTTCAATTATGGAAATGTGTACACCTTCTCTAATGTATATTATGAGAATTAAGTGGACCTGTGAGTCACAGACACTGGACAGGCCTGTCCCTGGTGCAATAAATTATTTAATTGTAAGCATTGTTGAAAACAGCCATCTCATAGGTATGCCACCTTGCACTTTAGGGATCACAGAATTGCAGGGGTTGGAAGGGACCTCGAGATCAAGTCCAAGCCCTTGCTAAAGCAGGTACAACTGATCTAAAAGCCACCTTATTGCAATTGTGTTAGGATGCTGCTTTTGCCAGTGGTCAGGTACTGTGTTTCAGTGTGCATTAGGTTGTTCAGTTCTCCAAGGGCTCTTTGTAACGCAGAAGGCAATGGGGGCTTTGTGGATACGATTAACACTGTAATTCCAGCATACCTTCTCAGCCCAACCTCAGGTACAAATGAGTGCTAGTGGCCTGATAGCAAACTATTTTCTTTGTCCCTCAGTTTTCTTTTTCTAACATGGAGAAAACTGAAACCCCTGTTCTTTGCACCTTTCCATTGCTTTCCCTCCACACATAACTCCTTTCAGCAAAGCTGCTTGATCGCTTGTCTTTGCAGCAGGGATAGTCTGTTACTTGGTGTTGCTGTGGTGCCTGCTGGAAGATCTGGGCTTAAGCCTTTAGCACAGTACAGGTGATGTTTATGTATATTGCTGTAGATATTGAATGAGGGTGCTTACCTTCTGAGTAATACAGATTCATGGGCAAATGCTAGTAGGTGAGTATCTTAGGTATTTATTTAACCACCTAGATACATGCATATGGAGCCTATCCTTTGGCTTTCTTGCAATGACTGAACACCCTTGGACTATTTGACGTGCTGCTGCATTACAATGGAAGTCTTGTATAGTGTCTGCTGTGGTTTGAATTGTCTTTGTTTTCCTTGTGAATTAGAGCCAGACTCCAACTGCCGTAGCTCTTGCTGAGGCAGATGACAGTGATGAACATGAGTTACCCTGGTGCTGCATCTGCAATGAAGATGCCACTTTGCGATGCCATGGCTGCAGTGGGGACCTCTACTGTCAACGCTGTTTTCGGTAAGTCTTGCCCCTCCTCTCATCTGAGGGGACAGGTCATAGGTAAGCTTACCTGCTTTTGTTTGTTCTTCCTCTTGGGCCGAAGAACAGAAAATAGGTGGCAAGATTTGAGGAACTTGAGTCTGAGCTGAATGGTAGTATTTAATGGGAATACTTTTTATGATCAGTAATTACCCCAGGCTTCAGGGACTAAAGTGGCCCTGGGCAGGAACATTCTGTCTGTTCTGCTTCAGTGCATGTTTGGGCACTTTGTTTCAACTGTTGTCTGGAACAGTTGATGTGTGTGGGATAAGGGAGACCATTGTTCAGCATCTCCTATGGTTGGTTTGTTTTAATGACACTGGTGGATAATCTGGGCTGGTTTCTCCCAAGGAGGGATATCAGATAGCATGATTTCCTGAGACTTTTCTTAGCTTGAGACCATGAAGTCTTATATCTGACATTTTTAATACAGTTTATGATTTCTGTGCCGGAGATGCAAGCTTCTGTCTTAACACTGACTGCTTCTCAGCAAGACTATGACGGCTGCCAATACACTGTACTTTGTCCGCAACAGTTGTTTTTCAGGGTCGGGTGGAGCAGACTATAGTTCTAGCTGTTGTCATTGGAGTTGCTAACATGCCTGCAAATCACAGACATGGTGCTGAAAATGAGTCTCTGGTTACATGAAGCTCTCAGGGACGGGGACAGGTCTGCTGTCGTTCCTCCATTTCAGCAGGCAAGGATGAACAGAGATTTTCATAAAGCACATCACAGGTTTCTGCTACAAACAAATGTCTTGAGTAACCAGTCCACATATTTGCTGGTGCGGTCTTATCAATTAGCCCTTTGGATAGATTTCTTCTAGAGACTGCTGTTGTGCAGTGGCTAAGGGCAAGTTTCCTGCCTTGCGTGTTTGCTCTTGACTGCAGTTTGTATTTGCTTTTCAGGGAAGGCCATGCTGAGTTTGACATGAAGGACCACCACACCTCTCGGTATCGTCTTTCTTGCAAGTAGTGGTGATCACAGTCTTCACTGGCAGAAAAGGAGATGGACTCTTCCCATCTGGCCCACCCCCTCTTCTCCTGTTCTCCAAGTGGACTTGCAGCCAAAACGGGTGATGTTTTGGACAGTAAAAGGATGTGCTGTTAGCTGAGAGGGGCTTGGAGGGCAGGTGTCTTGGTCCTCGCAAACGCGACCAGAGAAGTGCTGGGCTTGCCACCCATGCTTGGGATAAATGGGGACTTGATGTGAGGTGGTGGCTATGAGTCTATAAATATAGACAGTAAGGTGGTGTGAATAATAGTGAAGATGTGTGTTTAAGGCAGTATTGGCTGGTTGTTAAGTAACCTCCTGCTTTTGCTAACAGCTTACACATTGGTTCGCAAGTCAGCAGAGCACTTTGCACTAAGAAATTGTCTACGTCACGGTCACATGTGCGATGAGAACTTCCAAAACATAATAAAACTATTTACAGCAGACTGTGGTTGAAATCTCTTCTGGAAATGCCTGATAATAGCCCTTTATAAGTGTTACCCTCTTGTAATGGTATCTCAGTTGTACTGCCAGGTGGCTCAGATAAATGTGAAGGATCATGAAAAAACAGTTCTGTGGTGTTGCTGGGATGGTGCAGGGGAGTTGTGATCCAGTGATAGCTACTCTGCCTTGACGAGCAGTGTTGCTTATGTGTTTGAAATGAAGAATGCTTTTTTAAAGATAATTTGCTGCAGATACACTGTATTGTGACCTGTAGTGACTGTACCAAAGTCCCATGAAATCTATGGGAGCAGCACGTTAATCTGGAAGAGGTGTGAGTTTGTATGAAAGTGAGGGTTGGCTCTCTTTTGTTGTTTGTTCCCCAGTACGATAAAGATGCTACATGTGTGATGCTTTTTTACCTGGCTATGAATCTCAGTTTACTATGCTTGTATACCACCCTGAGATAGTCCAGATGCATGTGACACATGCCAGTGGCTATAGCACCTAGCATTGTTTGAAATACCTGATTAAACTTTCCTGAAAGCAGCTGTAATATCCCATCAGGGTGAGCTCTTCCAGGACTATAATGTGACTTGAATCAGCTGCTTAAGGTTGACAAATTCCAGGAGTGTCCAAACAAAAAAACGTAATGATTTGCTTTTGACAGAGTTTCCAATTGTTCTCGCCTGTCTGGTTTGACACTGCCACTCCCAGCTGTCTGCCCTGTGCTGAAGGTCACTGCCTCTGTAGGTGAGCTGACAAAAAAGTGTTTGCCTGCACTTCAGCCACCTCCAGTCAGAGCACAGTAAATATCTTCAACTACATCCAAAGGTGGATTTGTGCTAATGTGCTGGACTGGATCAGGAGCTTCAGTAGTAACCTGTATCAGACAACGTGGTAATATTTCAGGTTGACACAGTGAGAAATTGCTAGCGTATCTGGCAGTGCTTTCAGAGCTGATTGTTAGGAAGGGATGGTGAAACCCAGTTCAGTGAAACACAGACTGTTAGGGGAAAGAACATCCTTCACAAGTGCCTTAACTTTAGAACAGACAGATAGGAAAACTACTGAATTGTTCTGATGCAAGAGCTCACAAAGAATCCTGTGTTACACAAGATCTAAGTAGATAGTTACTGACCTGAGGAGTTGAAGTCTTCATTTTTGAGACTTTTTTTTGGCAGTTCTGGCTTCATGTCACTGTGGGAATGACTTTGTTATTTGACCAGGATAGTTAGCCTGACAGCATGACAGCCCACTGAAAACTGTCTCAGGTTAAATCTTTTGTGTTTTGCATGTGCACAAGAAGTTAACAGCTGCTCTTCTCTTTAAGACTGATCCACTCCTTTGAGCTTCAGCCTTCTCAAGGTCCTTTCCAAGCAGACAATAAGCAAATTAATTCTTGTTTTACACGTTTTTTTTCTCTCCTTGTTATCAATGAGCTGGTAATTTACTGCAACAGTTTAAATGCTTCATCAGCCACAACACAACTTTGAGCTCCTTGTGCAGTTAGGTAGCGTGAGTCCAGTGAGCCCTACCCTGTGCTCATCAATAATAAAGCAACAGGTAACAGCCTGAAGCAGCTTATTTAGTTTCCTGGATTGGTCTCTGTGGGTTCATCCCAAGGAATCCAGAAATGCAACCTGCCCAATACCTGAAATAGAACTTAGTCATACATGGAAGACTCTCTTCAGTCATATGCACACGTACTGACTCTTTCACTGCCCTATCACTAATGGACATTTTTGTGGCTGCTGAGCTTTCTGCATGTAATTGGCCATTTTAGTGGCCGGCCAATCACTTTCCCGTTGTAAAGCCATCCCCACTGTAGCTCATGCTTCCATGCAAAAGGAGAAGGAGGGAGATCTCAACCAGCTGTCAGCAGAAGCACAATTAACAATCTGTTGTTTCCAAAGAGGAGTGTTGTGTGGCCTTTACCTGGTCAGTGCACATTTAGCTGTGTTGCACACACCTTGACCTTGGCTTTGAAAAGGTGCTGGTAAAGCAGTAAAGATACAGGTAATCCATCAGTTCCTCACTGGCTGGATCAACATCAGTGATAGCCATTCAAGGACTGAAGAGTGTTTGGGATCTACCAGAAGGAATCTGTTTCTTTCCTTCTTTGTTGTGTATATAAGAAGATTTTTCTTTTCCTCTCAAAATGTTTCGTACATGAAATATCAAAAGTAGATTCCTCTCCAGCAAGAATTCAAATTCATTTGTTAGTATTAGTTTGAAGTCAGATTAGTTCACAAAGAGAGGTCTCAGATAAGCTGTATTAATTTGCAATTGCTGTGGTTCATGCAGGTGTAGTTTGTCTTAAGTGCTGTAACAGTGTGTCCAAATATAGCTGCCTGAATATTTTTAAGGGGAATGTAAGAGTAGCTCATAATAAATGGAAAATGATTTGAAGGTTATTTCATGCACCTTCATGAAATTTCACATGTTCTGAGTTATCTTGGTATAATCAAGAGGCAAAAGTTCCTTGAAGAAATACTTTTAACCATGCTATCTGCAAACCAAATGTTGCAGCCTTATGCTAGTAGTGATGGTAGTGAGAAACAGCAAAGGTGACTGGAAGCTGTTTGTAAACAAAATATACTTTAGTCTGTCCCTAAATGCCAAGCTGAGCACAGCCACTAAGTAAATAAAAGCAACTTTGACTTCTTCCTCTTAAGAACTAATCAAAAAGTTGTTCTGCCTTATGTTGTTTTTTTTCTTTTGCACCAGAGATGAGAAATCAGCTAACGGTGGCCACATCTTCTTGTTTTGTTATATCTTTGTGCTTGCCTGAAGTTCTCTCATGTGCTATGGTAATGTTTTGATGTACTGGAAAAACTGCATATCACAGGGGCTGCAGCTTATTCATTTTTCTGCTACTGGCAGAGAACACACAAAGATAACTTCTACTCAAGCAGAGTTCCAAAAGCCTTTTTTTTTTTTCCCCTGGGTCCACCTTTAAAGTACAGCAAAAAAAATTTTCTTCTGCATCCCTCCAAATTGCTTGGATACAGAATTAAGTCCCTGCATGGAGAAAAATCTGTCCGTTGTGCCAGAGGAATGGCCCTGAAGGTCTTTGTGCTGTCACAGCTCAGAAGAATAAAAGCTTCTTCTTAGAATGTGTAATTAATCTGGATATCTGTGAACTTACACTGCAGCTAATTACAGCTATAGTTTAGGACACAGCTCAGGGGCCTGTCCAACAGGGTCTTCCACTTGAACTTCTGTTTGAACTGAGTCTGTGATGTTAACAGTGCTCAGAGTTCTTTGGTACTATGCTGCTTTCCCTTCTTGACAGCTGTGATTCTTCAGTGTCAGCAGGTGTGAATCCATGAGCAATGCCAGATTTGCAGCAGGTGCAAACCTAGACTGCGTATTTTTGTTGTTTTTCTTATAAATTGGAGACTTCATGAGGGCAGGCAGGTGTTCTGTTGGCCTCGTACCAAGCCAGCCAAGGCACATGACCCTTGGTACATATTGGTACATGGAAGTCCTTCCAGATGCAACTCAGCAATTCATCTCTCATGTTTGGATGGCAGGCATGGGAGTATAGGGACATAACGTGGGAGACTGCTCTGCCTGTGCAGTCCTCCTGCATTTGATGTCTTAGTTCCCTGCAACGTGTGTCAAGTTACTGACTTGCTGAGAGCCTGGATGTAGTTTCCTCTGTATTTTTCCAGCCACACATTAGTTATAGCCTGAAGAGTTTGTGCAGCAAGGCTGTGTCCTACTTCTAATTTGTGAGACCTACCTGTCTGTGAAAGTCTTGCTGCTTAGGAGCAGGTATGTTTTCAGTTCAATTTTTCTGTAGTGTCTAAAAAGAGAGCAATTTGAGGCAGCACATAGCTGATTTTCTCTGTTTTAATATACAAAATAAGTATTTTACAGAGTCTTTTTAAATGGTGAGAAAAATCATTCCTACGCCTCACTCCTGTAGGAGATGCTTCTAAATCATCAAGTTCTAAATTCTGTGAAGAGGAAAAACACTTCTCTTCCATTAGCCTTAGCAGCCATTTTGTCAGCTTCCCCTTAAGTATTGACCAGATGCACTTGGATGTTTTCATTTGATCCTACTGTATATTTTCTATTGAACCTTTGTGACTAACAGAGGCTTAATAAGACCTACCAAGGTCTACAAATGCTGTAGAGCCAGGTACAGCAGTAACAGGCAAAAGATCGCAGTTGGGTCCCAGCCAGACTTGAAACAGGGTGCAGCTTTGCAGTAACCGACTTTCCATGTTGATGAAGGAGTGATAACCAGTGCCTTGTTTCCCTTGCTGCGGATGGAAAGAAGGAAGTTTTGATGTGCTCCTGAGAATTGTATTTGGTGCTCCCAAGCCAGCTTGGAAATTCCTAGAAGAAACTGAAGGGAGGATTTCTTGTCCTGTTCCCCAGGTTAAAATGCCTTTTAAGAATCGGGAAAACATACAGTTTAGCTTCCTGCTGTGCACGTAGATCTGGAAGGAGCAGGGACTTCAAGCCACTGGTATAAAGTTCACAAACTTGGTGATGTTTCTTAATAAATCCTAAACATATTCTGAAGTGACCTTGCTGATGTGTTTTGTATGGGGAAGACGCATTTTTCCTTGTGACCCAAGCTGGATGTCTCTTATGGGTGAGGTAGTCTCTTCTGAGGATTGGTGATTCTCCGGAGACCTTTCAATCGACTGAGCAATTCCGTAATGAAGTCCTACAGCAAGAATTGCAGGAAGATGGATGTTAATTCCATTTCTCACTGGCCCAAAGAGCACTATGCCCTTTATGTTGTTCGCATGTTTCTCTTCACTCTGACCAGAAATCAGGATTTTTACATACATTAAGCAAATGTATCTTCTAGCTTAGGAAGGGAGACCCTGTGATGGCTGAAGAGGGTTTAAAAACCCCTCTTCTTTCCTCTCCCGGTTCCCTTTGGAGCAGCCATGTTTGCTTTTTTCTGCAACAGCTAGCCTGCCTTCCTCCCAGTGCTTGCTTGTTCCCCACTGAGATGACCTCAAGATGCTATTGTTTCAGGCTCCCCTGCTTCCTGTTGCCACCATAACCTCCTGCCCACTTCTGCTACCCTCCCAATGTAGGGCAAAGCATGCTGTCCCTCTTGTTGCTTCCTTGCTGAACCTGTAAAGCTCCATGTAAGGGACTGCAAATCACGCTGGATCAGTGCCAGTTCTACAAGGAAGTGGCTGGCAGAGAAGGAGGTGGAGCAGGACACACGTAAGACTAATGATAACCTGGAGCAGGGGTTGAGGACTGACAGACCAGGTAGTTGAGCAGTTAATGGAGATAAACCCCATTGCTGACACAGCCAAGCACTACGGACCAAACTGGGCCATCTGGTTATTCCAAGCAGAAATCTAAGTGACTATTTTGTCTTCTTGATATTCAGGTTATGCCCTCTGCTCCAACAGATTAAAAGAGTGTAAACAATGTTAAATTATTTTATTCATCATTGTACTGAAAATAAATCCTCTTTTGGTTCACAAAAAACAGGAATTTCTCACACCATAAATCCTTTTTTATTGGCTAGCTCTTGATTTGTTTATTTTTAATTATCTGTGCTATGATGGATCAATGCTTGGACTAGGTGGTCTTAGAGGCCTCTTCCAACCTTAATGATTCTGTGCTTCTCTGTGACTAGTGCAAACTTTGCCCTCTCCAGGGCGAGTAACATCCCTAGAAAGGCAGCACTGTAAAGGCATCCATCTCACTTTCTGTATGTTTGTCATTGTACAGCTAAATAGAAAAGCTGGATAAGAGATTTAGATTGATGAATAACATCTGAGCACAATGTTCACATGCAATTCACGTGACTGAATCAGGGTTGGGGGACTCTTCTGCACACCGCAGTGTGCGGTGTAGGCAGTTGCTGTCTGATGTACGTGCCACACAGCAGAATACCGGGCTCTGTTCCTTTGAGTACTGTTACAGTGATGTTTCCTTAACTCCCTAACTCAAAATCAAGACTTGTAAAGTTCACTGGGGGAAAAAGTGTGTATAAAACTGACATAAGGGGCCACTGCTCAACAGCGATCTGCCCAGTACAATCTCAGGACCACCCTCTGTTCTCATCTTTCATATGCTAGAGTGTTCTAAGCTAAAACTGCATTTAATTAACACCATGCTGTATTGCTGTGATGCTTAGCTGTCTGCTGGGTTAAACCACAGCAATGCCCTTTCTACACTGAGGACCAAGTAGCAATTCAGCCTGGTCACCTCAGGATACCTGAAACATGGAATTAATTTTGTTTGTCTGCACAGTATAATCCTTCATCTGCTCCACTGCTCAGCCTTCATTTCAGCCATGTAGATTTACACTTAATTTTATAACACAGCAGAATAAACTGGCAAACACTTCCCACTGAGGATTAAACAAATGTGGTGGTAGGCAAAATAACATATTGGCTATTCAGCCAAGTAGCAGCAAGCACTTCTAGAGCACAGCATAATATATGTATGTCGATGGTGCTTGACTCACCTCTGTTGGGCTGGAGCACTCATGGAGGATTTCCTGAAAGCCAAGGAGATATCATTTTAGTATTTCATAAGTTGATCCTTCCCTCCAGCTGCAAAAAGGGTATATAATCTTACTATTCTTGACTGGCTACAAGACACAGGGAAGCAGCGTGCCATATAGTATGTTCATATTCTGCAACCCAAACACCATTTCTGCATTACACCAGAAGTTCCTGTCTTTAAGTCACCAAGTTCCTATGTCTGACCTGTAGTTTTAATTTCTGTTCTTCATTAGGGACCTCCAGGAGATCTTCAAGGTCAATTACTGGTCCAGGAACTTCTGCATCTGTTTTCTCTCTTAGCTAAAAAGAAGAAGAAAAAAACCAACACAGTTAATAAACCCTCAAACTTTTAAGAACTCTAGAGACCAACTTTGAAGTAGTAAGCAGCTGGGAAGGAACTAGCTACAAGAAAACCATGCTACAAAGCTGATGTCAGGATATAAATCATCTCAAAATGAGAAGGTTCTTACCAAGAGGACATTCATTCCAGCCCCTCAGTGGTGTCTGCTACAGCCACACATCTTGATTCATCATCTGCTCCCACCTCAACACTTGATCCCTGCTCAGGGATCATGGTCTGTGATGAGAACACCTTTTCAAGAATATCCAATGTCAATTGCTAACTGCAGTGCAGTGTAATCCAGCTTGGGACAACCTACTTCTGTAAAGGGTGTGTGCAAATTGTTCATCAAACAGAAGTCCATCAGGTTTAATCTTAAAGAGGTACTATAAATACAGGGAGATTTTAAGCTTTTTAGCTACATACATTCACATAGTTGGTATTTATACTGAGGATTTTTGCAGTAGCGAAGAAACAAACAGCTATGCTTTAGAAAGGTGTAACTTACTATTTGTCAGCTTTCTCTAACAGGAATGGGAGTGATATAATACAGTTTTAAAGTGAGCGAGACCCACGTGTTTTGGTGACTGGAGTTACAGTCTCACAGTACAAGTGGATGTTATTTGGAAACATTTGTAAACTTGGCCACTGATACATTTTAGCTCCAAATGACTCTACTAGACTGTAAGGATGGCAGGCTGCATTTTCCAAAGTAGCTGCAAAATGAACCATCAACAACACAACACTAGTGATATTTTAACATACTACTCAGCAGAGTAAGGGTAACGAGTGATTAGCACGGCACCTAATAGAGATGCATGTAAAACATTAAACACTAAAGACAGTATTTACGGGAAAAAGAGAGAAACTGTTTCCAATCAGTCTCTGATACCATGCCAGAGAGGAAGCAGAAAAGCAGTGGGAGTTGAGCTTTGTTACACAGCTGACTTGACAACTAAGAATAAAACAGTTACATGTACTGTACTGTGACCCATACAGCATTTCTTCATAAAAGTAATAGTTTTCACATGACTGTTTAGACAACGGGTGTTGATCTGGTCTAAGTAGGGACTGTGGTCCTGCTTCCAAGTGCAGGGAAGGGTCTTGAAAACCCAAATTGTCTCCAGAGTCTTAGTTTTGTTGTGAAAAGCCTCAAGGCAGTAAATAGCATAGCAATCAGATTATCTGTATCAGGAGATGATGTTTGATCTAACCTTGCTGGCAGCTGACTCTGCAGGGCCATTTATTCCGACTGTCACATAGGTTTCTGGAAGACGTGGAGAAACACTGCACTGCCAAGGGCAGGTGGAGCAAAGGAGGAAGCTGATGGGGAGCTGATGTAATGGAAATCAGAGGATCCAAAGAAGCCCAGGCTAGCAGGGCTAACTAAATAGTCTTGCTACAGTGCACGGAGCAGGGCAGGAGGACCTGCTGGACTTCTGGGTACTTACAAGTCATCTATTGTGGCACACTCGTTTATTTGAACAGGTACTATGTAAACATCTATTGTACGCTATTAACAATCTCTGATTTGGATCAGCATTGCATGATATAATTCCTGTTGGGAATGTCTCAGTTTGACCCAGTACACCAGGAAGTTGCTAAAACTGCTGTGCTGGAGTGGTGCTAGCAAAGGCAATTTATTTGCAGTCTGTTCCCATAAGGGAATGGCTGCATTTCTCATTTGTGCCTACTGGAAAAAAATATCTCCTCTGAGGAGCTACTCTGGTAACAATGAACAGCTTCCAAGTAGTCAACTCACAGAAAAACAGAAGTAATAATGTAGCCTGAGTTGTTTTTCTGACATCTTTACAGGTGTATATCTGTAGACTTAGACAAGTGAGAGTAGTACACATGGAGTTACATCTTGTGTTATGTTACTGGTGGTACCAAGAAATGCTTCACATCTATCTCAAAAAAACTTTCTCTGAACTAATATTTTTAAACTACTGTCATTACCCAAAGGGCAAAAGGTCCTGATGCTCAAAGCAGCAGCCACTCTCCTTGCTCATCTCTTCAGAACTACCGTGCCACTTTTGCTTAGTCCTTCAGGTTGTGAGCATCAGTAGGACTCCAAATTCTCTCTTTTTGCTGGTTTTGTAAATGCAGATATCATAAATGGATACATCTTTCAAGATGGAAATGAGATCTTCTCCCCTCTCCTCCCTCAGACGTTGCCTGTCAGGAACATTTGTTTCTTCTCAGGGCACAGTGATATTTTGGGGTGGCTGCCAACTCAATGGGACCATTTCCCCTTGAGGAACTTGTATAGATAAAATCTGCAGCCTTGAGGTGCTTGCACTTAACCTTACAATGGTGTTAAATGGAGAGATTCCAGTAAAACTAAATAAAATAAAAGCAGAGTTAGCACCATCTTGCATGACAGGATGAAATAGAGGAAATGGCTCTAGTCCTTTTAAAGCTACATAAACCACAATGGTAAAAGCAGACATACTTCTGACACAAGAAGGCTGGAGGGAGCATGTTGCTAGACAGGTCCAGATTGAGATGCATACCCACCCAAATTTCCAGGGAATGCCAATGTCTAACCCACCTCCAAATGGGCTCAGCATATGCACTGGTCTCTCAAGTGTTCATAGCTGTCAGACTATTCATCTCAGGCCACACTGAGAAGTGTTTCCAGAAACACCACCTATCCTGCACCATTCAGGCACTGGACCTAGTTGCTCCTAAGTCTCCTGGTAAGACAGCTCTTGGATACATAAGAATGAAGCAGGACTGACTGTTGCTGGTGGTAATGAAAATGCAAGCCAGGAATACTGCTCTGGGGAGTTGTGTAATTTGAGCATGTGTTTTGTTTCAGTTCCCCTGCTGCTAGTAGCATGGCCAGAGTCTGCAGTTGCATATATAGCTTTATCCCAAGTGCCTCAGGATAAAGCCACAAGGCTGTGGCCAAAGGGATGAAGGATGCGCTGAATACCTCAAACCCAGCTAGCTCAGGTACTGCTAGCAGCAAAACTGATGACAAGGATCTATTTCCAGTAAACTGAGCAAGAACACCTCTATCCCTGCACACAGCCTCTCATCCCATTCCCCTAATGAGCGAGGAGCTGTTTTGCCCCAGCTACTCACCGGGAACTGGTACAGCTCCTGCAGCCGGGCATTGATCCACTCCTCCAGGTCTAGCCAGCGCTGTAGGTCTTTGCGGTTGTACTTTATGGTTAGCTTGCCCAGTTTCCTGTGTGACGATTCCTCCCCAGGTTTCTCTGGAGTCTGGAAAGTCACCCGGGGCAATGCACTGGAGTTGCTGGCCATCCTCACTGCTTCCTCCTCTCTGCTCCTGACTGCTCTCCTCCGTCTTGTAGCCGGTGTCTCCCTGCAGCTCCTGGCTCACAACACAAGCCACTCGCAGACACCAAAGGCAGGCAGCATTGGTGATGCCAGGGAGCGAGGCAGGGAGCCACAGTGTGCACTGCAGGCAGTGTTACCAGAGTAGGCTCTTGGGTTTCACAACAGGTGCTACTGATGAGCGGGGAGGGAGGGGAGATGGCTTGGTGTAATAACATCTGCTGTTAAAACAAGCCAAGTGAAGCAGGGAACCGATGAACAAAGGCTGTTAATATTTAACGTAAGTCAGCTCCAAGAAGCAGAGGAGGTGGGGAAGAGGAGGTTTTGAATTACTTTTCCTACAGGTGCAACTGACGTGTGTGTGCAAATCCAATGGGCTGATCCACTCTTCTATAATGATGGGAATACTAGGTCAGTGGTGTTACAGCCAAACTTGGGCTCAGTAGTACTATTTTACCCTGTTCTGCAGTCTATGTGTTTCTTCTAGATTTCTGAAAACATTCTGTGTAGAAAACCTTGTGACCTGAATTTGTGATCATCTGAGCAAGGCGCTCCTGCAATAAAACAAATGATCTGTGCTCTTATTTAAAAAAAAAAAAAAAAAAAAAAAAAAAGCTATATGTGGTGTGGTGAAGTACTGCAGGTTAAGGGATAAAGCATTATCTCCTTTTCATAAAAAGGTATTTATGGTAAATACGTCCACCTGCTGAAGCATTGTAAACTGTTGTTAAGTGTTTATTACCGCTGTTTGCTTTACAATCTCTTTCTTACCAGAAAAGGGGTTAAAGGTCTGCAACATTATTGCCCTGTCTTACATTAGGGCACATGGGCAGCGCAGTTCTGAGGGGCAGAAATCAGACCGGACTTGTTTATGGGGTGCCAAGTTTCCCCTAGATGCTGTGTCACACCCCTTTTTCCACCTGTCCCCAGAGCCCTCCCGTGACCTGCTGCAGGTGCTGCCCTGGCAAAGGGCTGATCCTGAACTGAGACCTTCCGTCATGAAGCACATCAGCAGTTCCTGTCACGTGGGCTGCGTGGAAAAAGCAGATACACCAGGGCTGGCCTCTTCTGGAAGTTGTACCGGGTACCCCTGGAACAACCATGTCTCTGTGCCCAGAGGGACAGGGGCAACCAGCCAACAGCAAGTCCTACATGGGCCAGCAGGAAAATGGAGCACTCCAGCCCTTCTTTTTCTCCAAGTTTGAACAAAACCCAAAGATTTTCTAAGAGAAATTTTCACAAAATTCTGATTCTGAAGCTTGCTTCAGCGCCACTACAGGGAAGGATAAAGTACACCTAAAAATGGTATCCTTGTTCCCTGCTTTTCAGACAGCCTAAAGTTTCTGTTCAGGAGACAGCTGTCAAGTAATTAATTTACTAAGCTCTCCTCATTTTTCCTCACTACTTGACCGTATTCCCTCTCTAGTCTCACTCTGGAAGCTGTCTTATTTACACCAAAATTCCGCAGAAAAATCCATACCATGAGAGGTTGGGATCATGCTCCTTGAGGAGAGATTCTTAACAGTTAAAAACATTCCAAACTCTCAAACATCTTCTGACATGTTTACAGCTATTGACTTTTCAGAGGTTAACGGGCTGGCTGACTACATGGTAAATCTGAACCAAAGGACATGCTCTGCCAGGCATCAGTTGTCTCCAAACAGAAATGCTCTATCCTGGTGTCCAAAGACTGACATTTTCTCTATATTTTCCTTGCTCCCACTGCCCCGGAGGCTGACGGATTTTCCTGAAGAAATGGCATAAAGACCAGAGAAAGTGGTCAGTCCAAAACCTACAGTGGCTGAAGGTGCCAGCAGGAAAGCTGTCCCCTTCTCCCAGTCCTGTGTGACAACCCCAATGCTCTTCCTCAACACTAGATGGTCTGAGCTGAATTTATGAAGGATGAGATGGATATGGAGAAGAGTGGAATACACCTGGACCTAGTGCCTGCTCTGTGAGCAGCTTGCGCCGCTGTTACTTTTAACCTCACTCAAGTGCAAGCAACAGGTTGAGATAAAGCATGTGAGAAGGCCATGGACAATCTCACCACATTGCTTGCACTTTATCAACAAAGCAATGAGCATGGCGCCCTGGTGCTGCCTGCATCAGCCACGGGGGAACGCCAGAGGCATTCCAGGACATCTGCAAGCCAAAGCAAGCAGCCTCGCAGGATGTTTGTTATGCCACTCTGGATTATTTGTGCTTAGTCATGAATTATTTGTAACAAGAAGCTGGAGATACAGAAATAAATGTTTACAGATAAAGTAAGGTTCCTCCAGTAATAAGCTAATTGAATCAATCATTAAACAAGAGGAAGAAGCGCAAAGGCTATGCATGAAACCACCCTGTGAGGGTGAGGTGCTGGTTCCAGGACACAGCACCAGGTGCCTCATGCAGAACAGGCCATGAGGCTGGTCCCCTGCAGGAAGGCTGCATCTCCATGGGTGCACAGCCACTTACTGCCTGCAGGCCTGCCCTAAGAGGGAAATTTTGCCTCTGAAAAGTGCAAAGTGGGATTCAATTCCACAGAGGTGGGCTTCTGTGACTGCCCAAGGCCTGGGTCAGGGAAGGCTGAGTGCTTGTGCTGCAGTGCCAAACAGCCACGACACTGCAGAGACCCGGTGCATGAGAGCTCCGGTTACACTCATCTCCTCTTGGAGCTGACAACCTCCATCCACAGCTGTGACCAAAGCCGGTGCTTCTCCTTCTCTGCGAACTGATGATGGCTGTTACACACCTTCAATAATTCAGCAGGGCCCCAGCTCCTCTTTCTGGAGAAGCAGATTGGCCTCTTTCCCTCGAGTCCCAGCCCTGAGAGTACATTTTTCCTTCCAAACATCCAGGAGCCACTCTTTGCCTGCTTTAGAAAATAATCACTTTCCCTGTGGTTACAAACATGGTAGTTAGCACAAATTGAGCCAGGAAAGGCAGCAGAGGTGACTGTACCAACATGAGGTTGACACCACAAGGTAAGGACGTGCTGCACTCTCTTGCGGGCAGGAGCAGACACAGGAATGACCCCCACCACTCAATGCTTAGGTGAAGCTGACAGATAGATTCCAAATGGATTATTTGGAGATCTCTGAAAAATCCATCCGTGTTCTTTTGTTGCTCCACCTCTTATATTGCTTTGCTGTTCCCTTACAGAAGGAGACCCACAGTGCTGGAAGTGTGGTTGGTGTTTTCGTGCAAGTCCTTGAATAGCAGAGTTGGAGGCAAGTAGTGGCTGAAAGATGAAGAGCATTCTCCTTGTTTCCCAACCTGTTTTCAGCATTTCATTCTGTCTGTATAGTTCTTGCACCAAGAAGTGTGTCGTGACACAACCCCCTGAGAAGGGGTGCAAGGGACCTGCTGGGAAATCTCCATCCCCAGACGCGTTGGAGAGCATTCTCCAGAGGAGGCACTGGCAGATGGCCTGTCTGCGGCTCACCAGGGGCTGTGGTTGCTGAAAGAAGGGAGGGAGAAGGAGGAGTCCTAGAGAACACCACAGCCCAACAGGAACAGCTGAGGTTACTTCTGGGGACTTCAATGGGAGATGTTAAACTTCTGCTTCCTGCATACGGGAGGCTCTTTGCTTCACAAAAGGAGCCATTTCCATGCCTATCTCCCTGTAAAAGCCTAGCACAGAAGTGGCAAAAATGCAGATGCTTTCTGGTGTAACTAGTTTCAGCACAATTCCATCTTCCTTTCCCAGTGCTCCTGTCCTTGACACCTTACCGTGACTAGCAACAGTAAAATAAGAGCCACAGTGCCACAGAGGATGGCAGACAGGAACTTTGCAAAGAAACAACACTCTTTGTGGTGCCCTCCCCACAGCTGCCCTTGGAGCGGTGGGAAAGGCTCTGTTGAGGACTCAGCAGCCTGTCATCCTTTCCCTGGCTGCATTCCGCAGGACGGGTTGTTAGTCACAGCCTGTGAGATCCCTCCCCGTCTCCTTCCCTTGCCACATCTTTGTGCCGTCACTTGTATCCGGGTCTCGCCCCTAAACCACACCAGGAGGTTTAACCTGAGGCAAATATGACAAAACAAGCAAGCAAGCAAACCTGTCTCCCCAGCACTAGTTACACATGGAGCGGTTCCCAGATAAAGCCAAGCAGAGCGGAGCCATCTGCAGCAGCTTGCATGCTGTTGGGAAGCCACTGCAAGCCATGGTGCCACTTGGGTGGGCGAAGGAGACCTGGAGCAAGTCCTCCTTGTTTGTCTGCCTGTCTGGGTCTGTGCATCGTGGCAGCCAGGCGCCCAGAGGTGCTGGGGTCCCCACAGCAGTGACATCGAGGCAGGTGACACAGGCTCCTGTGCGGTTTGCTACAAGCCGTGCGTGCCTAAGAGCTGCAATGATCCTGGTCAAATATTAAGCCACTATGTAGTTCAACCCCCCAGGTAAGCAGCTGAATAACTATTATTGCAGGACTAAGAGCAGGCACTTCTCGGTCCATGAAAGACAAACAGTAACCATGACTCACTGTTTCAGGACCCCTTTTAAAACACTCCCAAGCCATAAAATTGCACAGCCTGCTTTCTCTTCATGCTGATATGAGTAACACACGGCTCAGCTGGAGTCATGGGGAATAATTCGTTTGGCAGAAGATGAGGCCTGAGCTGGGAGCTCTGAACTGGGAGCAGGTACTAAGTTGGAAGGAGAGATACTGCAATGGAGAGAGGTTTCCTGCAGAAGTAATTGGTCCTGGGACTGACCTCACTTAAAACACTCATTACTGAATCTCTCCAGAAAAAAAAAAAGAAAAAAGAAAAAAAGAAAAAAAAAAAAGGTATACTCAGTAAGGCTGCTGGCACAGAAGTGGAATGCATCACTCCTACAGTGAAGGACCAAAACCGTGATGCTTAAAAGTCAAATGAACAAGCCATATTCATCTGCCAAGCAGAAGTGAGTCACATTTTAATAATATAAAGAATATTAAATGTAAGGTCACATTTCTAGGAAATTGTCACAAGAATTTTAGCTGGACACTGCTCAGCTGAAAATAGCAGAGAGAACAATCCATAAAAGATGTACTGTACGGACATAAGGTGTCTCTTCAGTGAACAATACCCGTATGATCCTAAGATGTATTTAGCAATGGGTTTCCAGCAGAGAGATCCCCTGTGATCCATTCTTTATCCTATGGTATGTAATTTTGCAACAGACTTAATAATTAAACAACAACAACAAAAAACAACATCAAAGCCCTGAATCTGGAAAACGTACAGAAAAGAAAAAGCTACTAAGATGACAGAGGTGAAATGGAGGCCATGCCATAGAAGAAGTGATTAAAAGCTTGTGGAAGATTTGCAGTAGCAGGATGAAGGCTGAGTTAGGATATGATTTTACTGAAGAAAATAGGAAATAAGCTTTTGAAATTAAAGGACAACAGTGCAAAAAAGAAATTAATGTAACTACAAAAACATTTAGGGTGAGCACCAAAAAGCCTGCAACAAAAGACTGGCACAGCCTTCTAGTGGAAGCAAAGGAGATTAAACCCGGCTCCCCTTCAGGCTAGATCAGTTTAGGCTGGATCACTTTATGAAGGGGCTTACTCCTTCTATACACATTAAAAAAAGGGGGGGGAAGGGGGATGAGTGCCTCAGGCGGCACAGAACAAAAGGAGACAATCCTGGTGCTGTTTGATTTCCCCAGTATCACAGGGGCTGCAGGCAGAAGCAAGCAGCAGTAATCGAAAACTCTGGATGTGAGCAAGTTCCCCAAAACTCAAAGCCAGATGCTGCTCAAGGCACAGCCATGGCTCACCATCTCTGTTCAAATATTTGCCAATCAATACCATCTTGCATTTGCTGCTGCCTTTGAAGTGATGCAATATTTCATTAAAAATAATGTCCAGGCAAATTACAAGCACTCCCCGCACTCCTAAACTCTGTGACAGAGAGATAAGAAGAGTTTACCCAGGGGCTTTGGGACTGTTTGCAGAGGAAGGAGGTGACACCAGTGTAGCTGGGGAAGAGGGGAATTTGATCTCCGCTCTACAAAAGCAGGAAGGTAGGGAATGCACCCAAGTTAGGACAAGCAGCCTTTGCGTTCCTGTCTGTGACTGAGCTACATAAGAGGAATATTGTGCCCCAAAAGAAGGAAACTTATGATTTTGAGCAGGGAACCTCTGGCAGTGGGTGCGGGCTGCAAGGCTAAGCTGAGGGCTGACTCATTTGGGTCAGTGAAACCTGGGCTCCATGCCACCCCCCAGTGATGCTGGGCCGTGAGAGCTACCACCAGAGAACATGGGCTTTCAGCACGACGGGTCTGGGCTTTTGGCTGGCTGAAGCGTGGCGAGGGGCCGGGTGCCCTTGCACCTGTGTAAGCAAGTGTACAGCTCTCAAACACACAGGGTTGCACTGGGTGCTCCCTGTGAGCCTTCGCTCCCTTGCCAGCTGAGTTGGAGATGGTATCAGCCTGCTCTCCTCCCCTTTCTCTTACGCAACAGAGCGGAGGGGAGTGACTTGATTTTTTTTTTCCCCTCTCTCTGGGAGTTGATTTTCACTTCCTGCCCCTTCTGTGCCTTTGTCTGCACTGGACGCTGCCGAGGGCACACCTGAGGGGTGAAGGTGCAGGGGACCAGGGGGCACCCTGCTCCCGGCATCAGTCCCATCTAAGGCCACACAGGTGGGGGCTGAGAGCGTGGGTCTGGGGATGAGCTGCAGGGTGGGGGGACACATTGGCCACCTGGGCCAAACAGGGCCTTGGCCATGCTCCAGGTCCCCGCTCACCCCATGCTGGCATGTACCTGAACACCATGCCTCTTAGTTTTACCTGTCTTTTCTCTCCCTTTAGGAAAGGACTAGGGTCACAAGGCGGGGAGGATCGGGGTGCTGAGATGGCCAGAGGAAGTCCAGGTCCACAGAGCGGACGCTGGGTCTGCCTTGTGCTGGTAGCAGGAGTGGTCTTCGGTGAAGGGCAGGAGACAAAGCCCTTTGGAGAAACTTGCCTGGAGGACTTTACAGCAGGGATACCGGGTTTGGTGCTGGACACGGATGCCTCTGTCCAGAATGGAGCCACCTTCTTATCATCCCCCATGGTCCACCGGAGCAGGGACTGCATGAGGGCTTGCTGTAAGGACCCTGCTTGTAACCTAGCCCTTGTGGAGCAGGACCCGGCCTTAGGGGAAGACCACATCCGGGGCTGCTTTCTCCTCAACTGCCTCTACGAGCAGACATTTGTCTGCAGGTTTGCCAGGAAGGCCGGCTTTCTCAACTTCTTGAAGAGGGATGTCTACGATACCTACCACCAGGCAATGCAGAAACATGGATCTAGTGGTAAGGAGACCATAAATGAGCTGTGCAACCTGGGGCTAGGCAAGCACTGAGGGCTTTGGGCCTCAGTTCTTCCTGATCTCATTTGTGCCGCGGCATTGCCAAATGGCTGGGATAGAGTGGGGTTAAATGTGGGTTTCAATGTGCCCCTCTGTGGACCAGGTTTTCCCTAATTTTGATCAGTGCAAGATCTGTTCCTCAGTTTACCTATTAGTAAGTGGAGCAGGAGCCATTCTGTAACCTTTCTGAAGCAGGTGGAGTGTGTGTTTACCAAACACAGGCTGTGTTTTTGATCCTTGACAAGGCAGAGAAAAAGAAATTGTTCTTCTTTCTCCCTCCCTGCTCCCCCTCCCCAGCCCTTTAAGGTTGGGAAGTGAAATCCCCTAAAATTGAAACATCTCTGTATTTAAAGGGCTGTATTAAGGTCCTAATTGCTTGGGGGCTGGAGGCAGGGCACAACCTACATACCTTTCCTTTATTCACAGCCCCGATCTCATGAGGCCCCTCCGTGTGACTTGCTGGGGCTGCTTGGTTTTGCTGGGTGGGTTTTGATCAGATTGCTTCCCCTCTGGGTCTGTTTCTCTCTCCCAGCCTCTGCTTACCTGCTCAGAAAGTTTGCACCTGGCCTAGAAATCCAGGTGGAAAACAAGCTAATCTGTAGCTGGCCACCAGCCACGTGCTCTGCAATCTCCTTAAAATGCTCTGTTCAGACACACTAAAACCAATTCCTCCTGTTGCTTCCTTACTCCCTTGTTTTGGAGGAAGACTAACAAACCTCTGGCATGACTTGTTCTTTGGCAGCCTTAACCAGCTTGTTGCCTGTTGAGAGATGGACAGAGCTTCCATGAGATCTTCCCCAGCTCACCCCTGGGGTACAGTGCAGATGTCCAGGGGAGCAGCTGGGTTCATGGCTTGATCATGTAAGCTGTGTGGTCTCAGATCTTCTGCTGAGATACACCAGCCTGCAAGGTCAAACACTTTTTCCACAGCAGAGGTGGCTCTCCTGCTCTCTCTTTCCCCCTAGTCATTTCCCACTGTGTTTTAGGTCTTTCTGGTGAATCTCAGTTTGCTGTTGCAGCAGTTGTTCCCATGCCTTCGGTCCAGGCTCAAAAGCCTTTCCACGAGGGGTGCAGCTAGTGATGCACTGAAGCCACATCTCCAGGAGCAGAGGTGGCATGCTGGCAGCTGCCTGAACTCCCACATGTTTTGCTGTAGGAGGAAAAGGGAATGCATCATCCTCAGTGCATCCTGGTTTCACAAGGTTAGATTAAAAATATGATGTGCTGTTTGTTGAGCAATGAGGTCCTTCACCTCTGTAGACCAGCAGGCTGCAGCCCCCTCCCCAGGCTGCCCACAGCTGTGCATGGCCAGCTCCCACAGCTGGGCATGCGGTGGCAGCGGTGGAGCAGGAGAACCACAGTGAAAAGGGAGAACATGGCAGAAGTGCTCCGTGTGCCCACCTGGCCGCAATAAGGAAGTTGGATGTGGGTTTTGCTTCCAGACCTGCTGCAGATACCTGAAGAGGCTGGATGAAACTGGGGGTAAGCAAGGTGTTTTCAGCACACTGGGCTTTCCTCCCAAGCTTTCCTCTTGGACCTAATTTTGTACTGTACACAAAGCTGTCTGCCCACTGTCGTGCTGCTTCTCTGTGAAAATGCAAAGCTTTGTGGCTGCTCTGGACCTGTGCTGTCATTGCCCCGAGGGTTGGGCTCTGAAGCACGATGGGGAGCTGTATGATGCCCTCCTTTGTATGCTGTCAAGTGTCCTTGGAGCCCTGAGGGCGTGATCGGCGGCAGTCTCCAGATAGGCTCTGCAAAAATGAGGATCAAATGCATGCTTTTCTAGCCAATAGTGAAATATGTGTTTGTGTGGCTTAGCATCCCAGTGGATGACATTAAAGAGAACAGCCACATGATGCAGGGCTCACAGTACGGCTACAACAGACCTGTTGGATTCAGAGGCTTATGAGTTTTCAAGTGGAGATAGATAACACTTGAAAGAAAGCACAGCTGGGGACTGCTGGAAGACAAATTTAATTGTGGAGTTTTGCCTGATGGGAGGAACTGAAAGCTAGGAGAGGGTCATGGGGGAAGCATTGCATATAGAAACAGCACAGGGTCAGGGCAGGTTTGGTGTGTGCCACTGCTGCCCTGCTGAGGTGTTACGGCTTCAGAGAAAACCTCTGGGTATTGGCAACAGCAAATGCTCTTGCTGGCATAGCTAAGAAGTTCTACCCCCTTAAATCACTCCCCAGCCTGAACTTTGCTGCGAGTTTTCTGCCTGGCTCACTGGGGAGGGGCAGACTCACCTGCACTTTGCTGGTAATCATGGAGGCCGGTGCTGAGGTAACCACCGTGAGCTTATTCTGGTCTGGGCAAACCAGTTCTGGGCGTGAGGCTGGAAAATAACCTCCCTGAACCTTTGTCCGTTTCTTGAACCGAACCCTTTGCAGGGTTGTGAAATGCTGGGTGACACGCTCCAAATGCCCACTCTGGGTGGGAGATGGGTGGGCGGCAGGAAGGGCCTTGCAGCCCCAGCTGGGCTCCCACCTGAGGGCCTGCAGAGGGGCTCAGCTGAGCTGCTGCTTGCTCCTCCTGCAAATCTCTGTGGCAGTGAGTACTGACGGCTGTATGAGTTATGGAAAAGCTTCCTAGTGTGGGTGTCCGGCCTTTTGGCTTGTTGGGACTGCAATGAGTTGTGCCCCGTGTCCCTCTCACCATGCCAGGGCACGGTGTGGGCTGTAGGAGTGACGATAAACAAGCAGAGGCAATCTCAGCACATTCTGCTGTATTGAAGTATCACTTTACAGTCTCAAGTTCCCATGGTGTGGTGTTATCTCTGTGAGTGCTGGAATGGAGGAAATCTGGTTTTCTGTGAATTTGTGTCTCAAGGGCGGTAGTTGGTATGTGAGCTCCAAAACAGAAATCCTCACACTGGGAGCTTCGCCTTCTGCAGGGTTTTACCAGTGTGTTCCTCTTCTGACAGCAAGGCCCCTGCTGGGGTCCCCTCCCACCCCTGTACTTACTTTCGCAGCTCTCACAGGAATTCTGTGTCCTTCAGATTTCATTCTCCCATCAACTTTGGTTCAGGGTTACTCACTGGTAGAGGTGAAGCCAAGTAAACCATTCACTGCATAAACATTGAACTGACAAGAAATTTTTTTAAAAAGCAAAAAGCAGGAACTGAGTCCTGAATATCCTATGAGCCACCCAAATGTGGAAGATTTTATTTATGAGCATTTAGGATTTACTCTATCAAGTTTTTCTGCGGGACCAGTAAAAAAAAAAATACATCCTTTTCCTATATATTTTGATTGGAAGCTGAAGTTGTCACTCGATGCTGTGACTCCAGCAGCTGGGGCCCCACAGAAAAGATCATGACGTGCAACAGCATCATAAAGCTTTAATCTCCCTGTTAATTACAGACTTCTACAGAAACTTTCCAGAATCCAAAGAGCATTAGAGCAAAGGCAGCTTTCATTTTTCAGACAGGCTTTCAGAGCAAAAGGAACTGAATGGAGAACCTCCCTTCCCGGAGCAGTTTGTTGGTACTGACCCCAGCTCAGTGGGCACTTGGTTATGAAACTCACGTGGAGAACGCCCACCAAAGGCTTCAAACAGTCAGCATAACGAAAATACTCCAGAGTTGATGAGCTTTCACACATTCAAAGGACAGAAAGTAGAGCCCTCTGAAAATGAAGTCCTTCATTTCTAGGGAAAGGTCCTTCTTTGCAGGACCTGCACACAGGCAAACCCTCTGGTTTTTTGGAGATGAGCAGGCTTGAGGAATGTTGCTCATCAAAGATGGTATCTGGAGAGGTAGCTGACCCAGTAATCAGAACCAACCTTTTACTTCACTGTGCAACCCATAACTCAAAGCAACTCATCCGACCTGTGATAAAGCGTTTTGTTTGTCTTTTTGGTGTCTTTTTTTTTTTTTTTTTTTTTTTTTTTACGTGTGTGTGCTTAAAAATGTCAAGGAAAAGCATGACCTGGAGTTGCTGTAAGTTAATGACCAATCTGTGGTGCTGCAGAACTGGTCTTTCCCCAGTGTCTTCCCCCACCTGATGGTCTCAGCATGGCGGGAGGGCGGCAGGGAGCAGATTGCGTTTTTCTGGGTTGGGCTCATGGCATCTGTTGGCCCAGCAGAACGGCAGGAGTGTCCATTTCCAGAGCTCATGGTGCTGTGTACCACACTGCTGCGGGGCTGCTGTTTCCTAGTTTGTTTGGAGAGCACTGTCAGCTGCAGTCGCTCCTTTGGCTACAAATGCTCCTGTGACCCTTGGCAAGATCTCTTGAAAATAAAACAAAACTCCATTTCTTTGTTCTGCCAGCCCTGCTCAAAGCCAAGAAGGCCAGGCTGGCCCAGTCCAGCTTGGTGTCTTTCAGCTGTCTTTGTGCCTCTACTGAGGCCGGATGTGTCACTTTGGCAGGCAGCCCTTTGGGAGGGAGCAGCAGGGAGTGATGCCTCACCCAAATGCAAAGGACACTGGAGTGGGCATCTCTGCTTGTGATGGAAATGCCATCTTTCTGGCCTCTGCCTGTATTGGTGGCTGCTGCTAAAAGCGTTATCCCATGGTGCTTCATGAGGAGGACTAAAAGATAATGCTGATGACAGACAGCAGAGAGCAGCTGGTGTAATAAAGTTAACCAAAAGCCCTGCAGCTGCACAGAGCGACCAAGTTGTTCTCATACAGCAAAAACCAGCCTGACAATGAGGGAGGAGAGCTGCAGGTCTGCAGCCGGAGACAGTGCTCAAAGGGATGATTGATTTCACTTGGTGTCTTCACCGAGTATCAAAAGATATTGGAAGATAGAAAATTCTGGGTGGATATGCGGTCACTCTCACCCAGAATACATGTTGCAAAACTCTATCCTGCTTAATTAATAGATGAAAGAACTAACAAATGGCTTGTTTTTAATGTCACTTTTGTTTGCATATATGCTTTGTACTACAGGTCCCTTCAGTAGGCTCTAGAAAGAGGCAACAGGTGGGACATGAATCCAGAAATATAGCAGAAAATTAAGTCCAGGTCTGAAACAGTGAGAGTAATTAACTGATGGAATAGTTTTCCAGCCAAAGGATTTTGGGCGCTAATCCTCTTCTTCAGTTCCAATTGTATGAAAGTGGCAGTGACACACCTAGATTGAAAATGAAAATTGATGCCTTTCCAAAAGGCTCAGGCTGAAGCTGACCATTGAGCCTTGGTACAGGAACTACCAGGTGGGGTTTTATGGTCTGAGCCAAGCAGAAATCGTTCAGACCAGAAGGAACAGTGAGTCAGGCTCACTGTGTGTCACTGAGCAGTCTGATCTTGCTGGCACTGGCAGAGTTCAGTTTTCATCTCTTACACTCACTGTTTGTAAAAGTGTTTAATGGACCGTGGAGGTTGCTAGTAAGCTCATCTGTGGAATGGGACAAAAAAATAATAATGGCATGAATGGCATTTGTGTGCTTTTTCTAAGGCACCGGTGTCAGAGAGTGGGGCGCAAGATGAGGTGGGGGAGGGTATTTTCCATCCAGACCCCACCTTGCACAGCTCCAGTTAAGTGCACAATGCAGTGCATAGAGCCAGCAGTAGGAATGATGAGAGTCCATTCCACGTTCTTTGCCACCCACATTAGGTCACTTCCATAAGTGGCAGGGTGGAGATTTCTTTGTGCTGTTTGCAAGGCTGTGGTCCCACTGCTGAAAGCACCGCGGCTGTAGCCACAGGGAAACCCTCCTCCTGGGATTCCTGTGGGCAGATGTGGCTCAAAAGGCACTGCCGGAGTGAGTTGTGGAGTTACTAAATGACTGAGGGCAGCAGTAACGGTACCAATCACCTGTTGCTTGCACAGGCTGCAAGAAGCACAGCTGTGTCAAAGTGTTTTCCTTTTAGTAGATGGCATCCATATTGATTTACCCTGGAAGAGTCCCCTTTTCTCATAATGTGGATAAGGACTGGAGTGCTGCCTCTTACCAACGCTTTGCTTTGCACCTCCTCCACAGATGACCGTCCCCCGATAGCCCACGCTGGCATGGACATGCGGGTGCAGCCAGGGGAGCCAGTGATGCTGAGAGGCACAGACAGCACAGATGACCATGGAATTGTCAGATATGAATGGAAACAGGTCCTCGGTGACCCCTCTGTGGAGATAAAGGTAAGGAGTTGCACAAAGGAACCAAATTAGTCTGTGTCACCTGCGGTCTGCTCTAAATTGGGACCTCCGAATTTAGCTGAGCTGGAGCAGAAGCCAAGGCTTCTGACTAGCTCCAGCATCTGTAGGGCATGAGCACTATTTTGTAGATGTTTAATGGGACTTCTGGCTTTAGAAGAACAAACAGTTGCTATAAAACTTCTGCAAAATACGCTTGAAAGCCTTGAAGATTTTATGGAGCTCTTGTGGCACCTTCTGGGAGAGTTAGTATACTAGCCAATAGCTGATCTGAAGAGTAGCAATGTCTAGCTGTAGGGGGCTGTGGAAATCTGAAGATGCTGCTCTCCTTCTTCCTTTCCCTAGCCCAACCAAAGCAACTTTCATGAAAAAAAAAAAAAACAAAAAAAAAACAATTCAAAAACCAAAACACTAAACCAGAACAAAAAGGGTCATCTGTTGTTAGCATTCCTTTTCTGCTCTTGATCTTTAGTCCTCTGATCTCCTAAAATCTGGTATGGAAGAGTAGGAAATATGTGAAGATACACAAAAAATATTTATGTGAAGTAGTTTAGAGACGTCACAATTGCTGCATTTCAAAATGCTCTGCTTGATGAACAAGTCTCCTTTTGCCCTTTGTTTGGCCATAAGAAGTCCTGCATGACACTAGCCACAAATTCCAGGACAAATTCACCACTGGTCCTCAGTATTAAGCTAATACGTTTTAGTGTGCTAACCACATTATGATGATATCTGGCAACACTGTCTTGAAATGTAACTTAAAAGGCAGAGACAGCATAGAAATGGAGGCCCAACGCTGCCAACAAACATTCAGGAAATGTTTGTGTCAGTAATAATGAAGGTTTCCAATCTGACAAAATATTTCTTCTCTTTTAGAAACCTCTTAGCAGGCAAAGAAATATGCACTCTATTCCATATCTGAAACTATATACACTTTCCATACTCAAAATGAAAGTGTATATACTTCTTAAAGACACCTAGCATATTTCAAACATGGTAAAGAAAGTATTTGCGATTTTCATTTTAAAAGAAGTAAAATAAAAACTGCAGGTATTTTAGTCATCTTTTGCTTTCCTATGTGCCTTCACAGCATCTCCAAATATGAGATTTCTAATTAGGTTTGCGATACTCTTCCATTCTGCTGTTCCAGCTGGGTATCAGCAGTAAGAATCCAGCCCGTGGATCTAGAGGGATTATATAGCACTTGAGACATTTTTAATATTAAAATTCTGCTTGGGGATTTCCAGCCAAACATGTTTTTTCCTAATACAGCAGAAACATGGGCTTCATTCATCCTCTCATTACACACGCCATTTCTGCATAAGCTTTTCTTTTGCGTTCTCGGCAGCACAACGAAGACCAAGCAGAAATCTCCAACCTACAGGTGGGCACTTACGTCTTCCAGCTTACTGTCACAGACACCGCCCAGCAGCAAGACTTCACCAACATCACCATCATAGTGCTGAATTCTGAGCAGACTGAAGGTGAGCCCACAGACATCTAGCTGGTGTGCCTGAGCCTGGAAGCTTTGCCAGTGCTCTTCTGAGGGGGCAGATGGGAAAAAAGCACAGCCAGCAGAGTGGGCTTCCATGTCAACTTTTCACAGTAAAAGCCTGCACCTGACAAACAGTGAAAGGTCTCTGCATGCATAACAGTGTATTTTAGGGTTTTCTCATCCTCTTGTAGAAGAGGTGGCCTGCAATAATCTGATCCTCCCTCCATGCCATTGCCTCCTCTACTGGGTAACCCCAGAGTGGCTGGATCCCGGGGGTACATCTGGGAGTGAGAGAGAGAAGAACCCAAAAGGTTTTGTTGACTCCATGGTTTTATTGTGAAGGGCCTAATTCCCTTAATCCACAGGACAGGTGAAGCCATCTGCATGATGTTCAAAATGGCCCTGGTGTTATCTGTATGTTTTACTATAATAGCCTTGTTTAATGGTCAAAATATTCGGCATTATAACTGCTTCTTGGACAAATGCTGGCCTAGCCATCAAGCAGAGAATTTCTTCTTCTGCCTCAACTACCATAAAAACATAGGAACAGCCATATCAAGTCACATTGTCAGAAATCTAGTGCACTGCATCCAACAGTGTCCAGAGTTTGACACTTGATAATAGCAAGAACATGACATGCTGTCAATAAATCCTTGGTATGCTTGGCTAGCCACCGAGGAATTTGCAGCTTTTTTAAGCAAATAGGGTGTCTTTGTATTAAATGTCCATGGATGAATCTTCACACAGCAGCAGCATCCTGAAGCAAGGATTTTCACAGCTAAACTCGTTGCTGTTTGCTTTTATGCATGTGGCACCTTCTAATTTGTTTTTGTACTCTGTCCTCTCATATAAGAAAATGTATTATGTGATTGCCTACTTGCCCTCTCCGTGCCACTCAGGAATTTGTAAATTTTTCAGACAAGTATCCACACCGTTGACAAAATATTTCCTTTGGAAGATTTTCTTTTGTGTATGTGAAGGTAAAACATAGTAACCAGACCCTTTTATTTTAACTTTCTTGATAGAGCATTGCTTGACTCCAAAGAAGGTTGGTTGGTGTCGGGGCTCTTTTCCACGTTGGTTTTATAACCCGACTGTTCAGCAGTGTCAGGAGTTCATTTTTGGCGGCTGCAAACCTAACAAGAATAACTACTTACGGGAAGAGGAGTGTAAACTTGCCTGCAGGAATGTTAAAGGTGAGTCTGCTTCAGAACTCAGCCCCTTCTTTCTCACGGGATCAGGATGTCCCTATGGGAAGGTGCTGCACCTTCGTGGCTGGCAGACAGAGGTAGAGTCTGGAGAGCTGATGAGATCGGTCCAGTTATGAATAAGGGGGTCCTACAGTGCCCAGCTCCTGGATTTCTGTTCCACTAGTAGGTGCCAGATCAGCTTCCCTTAGCATCAAGCATCACCACTGGCCACACGTTGGTGTAACCAGACAGGATGGGCAGCAGCAAGAGTTGGCTCCTTCTGGTACAATGTCTTCAGTGCCAGGTGTCCCTGGTATATCCCTGGATGCACAGGCCCTCACCAAATTTTCATCCAGCATCCTTAACCTAAATTCTGTATTTCTACTCCTCACCACTACAGGGCTCTGTTCCAGAAAAGACACATTTCTTAGGTGAAACATGAAGCAATATAAAGCTGATCCTAAGCTGACAAAGTGATATGGTGGTAAATTTACTTTATTTTTCCCCTTGTCTCTTCAGGCTCTGTCAGCGGGCGACAAATGCCAGGTAAGCCTCCTGCTCCTCTATGTAATCCTGCTGTAAGCTCAGGCTTAGTGTCTCATATCCATTCCTGTGGCTTTTTGATTAGCACTCAGTGTGGAAAGTGAGGTGTCAGGGACTCGTTTCTTTACCAAGCCTTTCACTTTTATGTCATAGGATAATTCAGGTTGGAAATTATGTTTGGGGTCCAATCCACTACTCAAAGTAGGGCCAGCTTTGAGTCATGGCATGTTGCCCAGGGTTCTGTTCAAGGCCACTTTTGGGTATCCCTGAGGAAGGAGATTTTATGTTCTCTCTGGACAGCCCTCATTACACTTTTTTTCCCCTCTATTTGAATTGGTTTCCCTTACTCGATCATGTGTCTGTTGCTGCTCACCCTATTACTGTGCACTTCCAAACAGAGTCTGTCTTTTCTGAAACTTCACACTAGGTCATGTGCTCCAACCCCTTGCTGCATCTCTACTGCTTCACTCCAGCATGCTTGTGTCTGTTGTGCATGGGGGAGCTCAGACCTGGGCAGAGCACTGATCAGCTGGGACCACCCTGGGGGCAGAGGAGGATGGCCACTTGTCTCTGCTGGCTCTCCCAGCCTGCTGTGCAGTTGGACATCCTTGCCACAAGATCTCCCTGCTGATTCATGTTCGCCATGTCCACCTTGACTCCCAGGGCTATTCCGCACAACCCCTTTATCTCTTCTTGGTGTCCAGCTGCTGTTCTTGCATGGAGTTGTTCTGTCTCAGGTGTGGGACTTTTAACTCTCTGCTTTGTCTTTGCATTTGCCTTTGTGCTTCATGAGCAGAGCTGGAAGCCTTCTCCCTCCTCCTCAGCTCTCCCTGCATGGCATTGAGTTCCCTGCTTTCCCCATTTTCAGAATCACTCACAAAATTCTAAGTGATCTTTCCCTTCTACGGCTTCAGTGCCCCAGACTGCCCTTAAGCCAGGCACCTGGGAGGCCAGTGGCCAGTCCTTCCCAGTAAACACTGAGGCAAAGAAGGTATTGAGTATTTCAGCCTTTCCTGGTTCTTTTGTCACCGTGTTCCCATGGTGACTGGAACATTACCATGCCTTGCCTCCAGCTTCTGTGGACTTCTGTTTTGAGAGGAAGCATGGCTGTTCCCAGAGCACTGCTTGGCTTATAAGCAAGAAACGATTTTCTTCTTTTTTGAGTTGAGTGGCACGGAGGAGAGACCTTTACCAGCCCTATCACCTCTTTTTAAGTCCTTCGTAACACATCTTCATGGCAGGGAAAATGAACAAATTTTAATGAACTATCTGAACTGTTTCTGACACAGTATGCAATGGGAACTGTCAGGCCTCCTCGTTCAGATGCAAGGATGGCTGCTGCATTGATGCCTATCTGGAGTGTGATGAAACTCCAGACTGTGCTGATGGATCAGACGAGGTGTATTGTGAACAATGTAAGTTCTTCACATTCTGGCTAAGTAGAAAACTTAGTGTCTGCACAGGGATGAGTGCATTGCTCAGTGCTTGACTCTGCTTTTTGTTGCCCTGTATTCTCACTCCTGACCCTGCATGAGCTTGCACTATTGCCATATTTTCAGGTTCTGCCATCTCCCATATCTCTGCTGACTGCTACTACTGATCTCCCTGCTGAGATGTTTCCTTCTACTCTCTTCCCTGTGCCTGCCTGTAAGACTTCACAGCCTGCCTTTCCCTCCCCTTCCAATGTTTAATTTCTCAATGATCGTACCTTCTCTCCTAGTTTATGGAGATGGGAAATTAAACCATGATTTCTCCCAATTTGTCCAGCACCAAAATCCCCTTAATATCCTCACATTATGCTAATGTAAATGCACAGTGGTGAGCTGCCAAAGTCTGTAATCTCTTCTTCCTCTCTTCTCCTCCTCACAGAATTCCCATTATCTCTTCCCTATCTGTGGGTATTTTGTTACCTTTCCAGGCTTCTTATTTTGCCCTCACTTATTTCCTAGACTAGGAAATACTTCTTAAAACGTCGAGTGAGAGCATCTTCCCCTTTTATTCTTGGTGGAAAAATCAAAGAAAGTTGAACTCAAATTGGGAATAATTTCTAGTTACCACACTGTATTTTCACATGTTTCTCTCATAGCTTTGAGCTACCTAAGAACCTCAGGGTGTACCTCCTTTTTCCCTGGCTTGTTGTAGCAAATAAATGTGCAGGAACACCCTGTCTAAGATTAATATGAAATATTTCTCTTGCAGATGCTCGTGAGTTCAATAGACTGCAGAAAATCAATGTCACACGTAAGCAAGGTACGTACTATCAGAAGCATCTTGGCTGACATCTGCCAGCTCTTGCCTTTTTCTTCAGCCCAGTGTTTCATAGTGGCAGCTCACCTTGGTCTTGCCAACTTGAGCAGCTACCAGCTGGGTGGTGGGCACCCAAGACCTACAGGTCTCACCGTGGCTGCCCTTTGCTACAGTGCTTGTGCTCTTCTATCATGAGCAGAGGTTGGTGCTCTGGGAAGATGCTGCTTGGGCTACAGCACCTCTCCTTTGCTTTGCCAGCTCACTGCGTGGACTTGCCTGACACTGGACAGTGCACAGAGAGCATCCCCCGCTGGTACTATAATCCCTTCTCTGAGAAATGCGACCGCTTCACCTACGGGGGCTGTGACGGCAACTTGAACAACTTTAAAGAAGAGGAAGAGTGCATGAAATCATGTTCAGGCATCACAAGTAAGCAGGCGGAGTGAGGGCTGGAATTCTACTGATCAGACTTGGAAAATTGCTCCAGATTAAGTTCTGTGGAAAGAGGCGATGACTTGGAGCCTTCAGACAAAGCAACTCTGTTCTCAAATCCTAGCCGTGCCCCACAGTGTTCTGTAATGTACTGATTGCATATGGGGAACAGTGCGTGTCTACAGCATGTCTGCAGTGCAGCCTGTCATTTGTCAGAGCTGGAAAAACTCTGTGGATACTAATGTTTAGAAAGCTACAGAAGAGCATGACAAAACTAGCCAGAGGTATGGTATGACCTCTCTAAAGAATAAAATTTTGTAGCTTGGCTCCAGTTATCCACAAGTGGGAGGAGAGAAATGAAGAAAATTCTCCGTATTAGGCAGAAGTTCTAAACAACCAAGAAGGAAAACTTTCACACTGTAGTGCTCTAGAGGTGTTGCTGAGGAGGCCAACAACATAAATAGGAGGAATTCTGATGCTGTGTGCATTCAGTCGCTTCACAGTACTGGAAATGTGCTCCTCAGAAACCTGTCTCAGACCTTGTTCCCTTTTTTGTAAAATTCTTTTCTCCCTCTCTACTCCCGATTCAGAAGGAGATGCCATTGGTCGGAGATGGGAAGCATTTGAACCTCACAGTGATACGTTAAGTGAGTAACAGATCCTCATACAGAGCTTATTTGTTGTTTTCACTCTGTCCTGAAAAATATTTTGCCTTTCCTTGGAAACGTTAACCGTTTTACCTACTCCCCTTGCCCCTTCTGAGACCAAGGGAGCAGTGCAGTATTTGTAGGATGCTAGCAGAGACTAGAGAGATTTTTCAGTGGACCATGCACCTCTGGTCCAATTTCTGCTTTGTCTGTGACTCTGTAGATCACTGCAGAGGCTCATGTCTTTTCCATCAACCTGCATGAATCCTGCAGTGTTCAACATCAAAAAATGTCACGGAAGATTCCTCCTAAGGGCCATGTTTACAAAAGGACCACTAACTTCTGCAAAAAAAAAAAAGAACACCCAAGTGATTATGTGAATAATGTTGGGTGCTAGACTGGGGCGAAGTCTGATGACCCTATAAACCCTCCCTACAACTGTAAAAAAAACACCAAAACCATTGAATCTCAAGTTCTTAGAAGAACAGCACATCAAGCTTGGCACCCTTCTTTCTTTAGTAGAGAACTGGAATTATTATACACCTTTCTTCATCAACACTAGAGAGTGATTTAACACTCACATTCACTCCAGCTGTCAAATGCATCGTGTTCGACATCATCTCCTACCACGATATGGGAGTTTGGTCAGCTGTAGAGGACCACTGACTGCTGTGTGCTCACAACACAGCTGCAGGCTCTTTCCCCACAAGCTCAACACATCCACCGCTGCAGCTCGCTCCCATGGCATTCTGTTGGCCAGGAGTGCTCTCTGTGACCTCCTTTTGTTGATGTGAGAAGAAAACCCAGTGCTGGAGGAGAGGTTTGACATTTATAGGTGTGTCAAACGACCAACTCTACCGAAGTCACCAAATAGCCTTTAGAGGGCGTGGTACATCCGAGAAATGATGGGAGCTGTGATCTGGGAGAGCAGCAATACTCTTGCCAGACCCTCTAAATGTAGTTGTCTCCTTCTTCCCTTAGTTTTGCAGTGCCCACCCTGCTATCAGCCCACCCCTTCTCCTCTTTGCCAGCACAGCTCCTCCAGCAGCTTTTGTGCTTGCTTGTTCCTGGTGTGCTGCTGCAGAGCTTACAGAGCAGACCCCGTAACGTGTTCATGTTCATGTGTCCCCTTCAGGTGCCTTTGAGGTGGTGATTGCTGTGCTCCTCGGGATCTGCATCATGGTGGTCCTGGCCATCATTGGCTACTTCTTCATGAAGAACAGGAGGAAGAGCAGCCGCCGCCGCCAGCCAACCACTGCTACCAACTCTACCCTGTCCACCACAGAGGACACCGAGCATCTGTTCTACAACGGTGCCACCAAACCAGTCTGACCTGCTCCAGTCTCTCCCCAGCCACACACTGGGACATTCCCAAGAACTTCTGGAGTTTTGCTTTTAGATGGGGGCCTGTGCCTGGAGGGCTCCTTCTTAGAAGACATTGGTAGCCTGAGGCCAAGATCTAGCCATGATTTGGCAGTAATGTGGTTGTGATTGCCCTGGCTAAATGGCTGCTCTGGACTCAGAACCTGGGAGCATTTTGATGCTCTCTGACATCTATCCCTTCCTAACCTCAAACAATCCAGTGAAACTCTGAATGACGTCTTTCTTCCCGCTCAAACCTGGAGCACAGCTCAGCTCTGCTTACTGAAGGATCCTGAGATTGAATCTGTGTAGCATTCATAATGCTGAATGGCACAAGCTCACCACGGCCAGCAATTTTTTGTTTGCAGTGCCACTTCCTGCCACTCAGCTTCAGATTTCTGCCCTTTCCCCCAAACCTTTGCCAAGTTGCCCTGCCTTCCAGCTGTCCTGGTCGTGGTGAGCCCCATGGGGGCTGTGTGCTTCAGGTAACTGGCTGGACCTGTTCTGAGAGCCCTGCAACACTTTTCAGTGGTTTCTGTTCTCGAGACAGAAGGAAAAACAAATAACCTGTTTTAATCACTAGGCTTTGCTTTTTAACAGAAAAGCACACCTAGAGTTTTTCTGCCTGGCTGCCATGTTACAGCCACCTACATACCTTATGTGTCCTCCACTTCGTGAGCTGCCCTGGTTGCTTTTCCAGTGTTCGGTCTGACCCTGAACACGCTGAAAAAATACCTATTTATTCTCACATGAAATGGAAGGGAATGCCCTGACTTTTCCTGCTGATGGTGAGGGGAGGGCAGAAGGATCCATCTCCCCATTGCTGCTGTGGTGCCAGCCAGTGCTGCCCATGGGAAATCTCTGCTCCCACAGAAAACTTGGGGAAAGCACTCCTTGTGGTGTGGGAAACATGCTCAAGGGAGGAAGGGAAGGAGAGGTTGTTGGGGAAAAGTGCAGCGAAGGAAGGGATGCTTGAAGGAACCAGAGGGTTTCCTGGAGGCACTGATGCCGTCTGTGTGGTCCTGGCTGTGCCAGTGAGCAGAGCTGGTAGCTGCTGCTCCCTCCAGGAAGCTTGTGCTGCTGCTTCGGTGTTACTGCCCTCTCCTCTGAGCACACAGCCTCTGACCTGAATCCCTGCAATCAGGAGCGTGGCCATCCAATGTCCCCAAATGTCCTCCTTCCTGCTGGCCTGTCCCTCTTGGTGCAAGATGAGTCCACCCCGGGGTCCCAGAGCTCATCCCCGGCCCTGTGGCAGCGTGTAACAGCTCCACCTCACCGAGGTGCCACGTTTTCCCCATGGCTGATGGAGCAGCGTGCCCCCAGCTTCGTATGGCTGCATCTCCAGCATCAGGCTTGTGTCTCTGGGTGCTGAGGGCTTCTGCTGTGAACAGAAGCTGATGTTTTTGTAGTCCCCAGTACACTCTGTCTGGCGTGGGGTTGATACCAGTCCCTGAACCCCTGTGCCTGCTGCTCCTGGAAAACTGCTGTGAAAAGAGAGGAAATCAGAGGGTGTGTGTTTGTGTATGTGTGCGCACGTGTAAGAAAGTACAAATTTATGTACAGATTTTAGTTAAATTCTTGGGCTCTTTTAAGGCTGGAAGGGAGGAAATGGCTGCCCACAGCCTGGTGGCAATCCAGCTGCATGCCTCTCCCTGTCGCAGGAGGGCTTGTTTGATTCCTCCATGGCTTTTCATGGTCTGCCTTGTATCATTTCTTCCGTCACTCTGTTTTTCTTCCAGCCTATGCAATAAACTTGCCATCTTGATTTACTTTTTGTGCACCCGCTCTGATAATACAAGTTGCAATGAAAGGGAATTGTTTCTCTTATCTGACTTGGGAGTGGTGTCTGAGAAGCAATGACCTGCGGAGGGGAAGGTGCTGTTCTCATGCCTGCTATCTCCCACCCTTTCATCTGCAGGTGTTGCTGCAGCCACGGTCCTGTGGTTTTGGGGGGGGAGGGGGACACAGCACGAACAGGTGAATGCAGCAGGTAGGGTTAACAGGAGAGAGCAGTCCTGCTTTGGGAGTGCTGGGAGTGAGATCATTGCCCACTAATTCAGAGAGATGAGGCAGGGTGTAACCTGAAACTGGGCTCCAGCTGGTCAGACTGGTTCTGGTCTGAAACCAAGAGCAGACACTGCACTTCAAACAGAACCTGCCTGAGCTGCATCTCTGGGCTGATGATGGCTCAGGCACAAGATAATGGCAATGGATGTGCATTAAACCTCACTGGACAGGCAGCACAGGGTATCCCAGCACTGCTCCCCTTCACAGGAAGGTTTTCTCTGCTGCACTCTGTGCTTTGCTGTCACCTTCGCATCTCCCCAACACCGCCCCCCCACCCCCCCACACACACATACCAGCTGTCCTGTCTAAGCTGTTGGCACCCACATTACTTCTGTGTGCTCTCTCAAGGGCCACCTGGGAGACACTCAGGCCTGCTTATGGGGTCACCTGTCCTGGTGTGGAGTGGGCAACTCATGGTGGACGTTGAAAGCCAAGACTGCTTCTTTTGACATACCCGAAGAGAGAAGGCTATGTTATTACACTCATTCACTTAAAGCACGTCTTTGTGTTTTAAGCTGCGATGGAGGGCACAAGGGGCATCGGGAAGTCATTACAACACTGCACAGGAAAGCTCAGAGCCTCGCTTACCGCTCAGCTGTGCACCCAAGCCCTGCAAGCCCAGGTTGCACCGTGTGGGGTCACCCTGCCCTGCCTGCACACCCCGCTGCTAGCAGAGCTCTGGCTCCCTGCTTCTGCCTGACGGCGTGCAACTCCCAGCTCTCCCCCTGCCTGCAGCCAGAGACAAGCAGCTGTGTGCTGCCTTGGTCATTCTGGGGCAAAGCCCTATCACCCCACGGCAACCGCTTTGCTGTGCTGCTGCCCAGAGGGTCCCAGAGTCTGGGACCGACTGCCAGAGGCTCGCCTGAGCTTTTGGGTGACGTGGTCCCAAGGGGCCCTGTGTGGCTGTGGGACTGGAGGCAGGAAGTATTAGCTCACAGTTAAATATCGGGTGTCTCTGGCTCCCCTGTGGCACAACGGCTCTGTAAACACGGCAGCTGCTCCTGCACTGCAGGGGATGGCCCTGCCTGGCAGACCAGAATATTGTCTCCCGCACAAAGGCCACAGTGATGTGGTACTTTCTGATAAGTTGCTTCAGCTCCCTGCACTAATTTATTGCTTAAGGAAGAAATCATTTTGGCTTTGAGGTCAAAGTTCATTCAGGTTATCAAGAGAGCTGCAAACCCAGGGGGAAGGAGGAGTGGGCCCATCTTCCTGCTCTGCAGAATGTAAAAAGAAATCCTGAAGGCCGTTTTCTCCCTCTTACTGGAAGTGCTGGGAATGACAAGACTTGCTCTATGAACATGTCCTCTAAGCTCTTAAACGTGGCTCCCAACTGAGGAAGAACTCTGCAGCTTCAAGGCCCCATTGCTCTGCCCTTCTCTTTCCTTCCACATTTGGATAACAGCCTCCTGGGTTTTGAATGAGTAAGTGAACCCCTGGCAATCGTTAAATAAGGGGCTATACAAACGGATCTGGGGCTGTCTGCGCAAGGCAGTGGCGTCAGTCGGAGACTATGTCTGCAACATTTGTCCTGTTTGAAGACATTCTTCTAGAATTAGATCAGATGCAGATTTGAAGTGCCATGGCTATTCCAGAAATTAGGAAGCAAACATTGCTTGCTAAGGCTGTGCCTCTGTGGGAAATGGGCTATGAAAGCTTTCCAGGCACTCTTTTATTCTCCCTGATGAAATGGAGAAAGAAATTGGAAATACTCTCACTTGGTCTTCAAGCACAGAACTGTGTGTTACTATAATAATTTACAGTCACCGGGAAATACAGCCAGGAACGATAACATTTATTTAAGAGAAATTATAGTTGATCCACTCTGTTCTTGTCACGGAGTTGTCTCTAGATCTGTCTGTATCCGTGACAGGAGGACAGCAGTTCTGCAACACGAACTGTAAAAACGTTGGGAGGAGCATTTTTGCAAGGCAGCTTGGCTGACCAGTGTCAGAGAGAAAGGTCTGTTTCTTAGGGAAGGTGCCACTTGAGGTGTGACAGAGTTACTATAGCCCTTCATCAATGATCACCTCTCCAAAATGTCCTCACCTGAAGCTGCATCACGAGTTTTGAAACTTGCCATTGGTTCCTGCAACAGCTCTGGGAGATTTCTGGCAAAGGCTAGGCCCAGAGGTTAATTACTGTGTATACCACATTGCCAGAGCCTGCCTGCATGAGAGGCTGTAGGAGATGGCAGCTAGCAGGTAACATGTGCTGCAGAGGCTCAGGACTCTGGTGGAGCCAGCCAGGCACTCTAGCAGTAAGAAGGGAAATTTCCACAAATCTCAGCGTAGACAAGCTGTATTATGTCTTTGTTCTCCTCTGACACACCTGACCTCCATGCTGCGTTCTTCAAGATTATCAAAAAGTACTTGCAGCTGTTCTCTAGTAAAGCACTGACTGTATTGTCCCAGGAATTTGAGCTGCCAGGACTCCCTCAGCCAGAAACTCTTCTTTACATTAAGCCACAGAGTCCCTCTCACATAAGCTTGGTGGGAGCCATTAGTTCCTTCTCCAGCTGCACCCAGGCCCAAGCTCTGCTCCCTGTGCCTCCACCACAGGCTGCTGGCTGCACTGATGCAGTTTTTTATTCATTTGGGTGTTGTTCAGCCAGGGCAGGTTCCTAAAGTGGTTTTCCAGCCCCACTGAGGTGTCCATGAGGAGAAGCAGCAATTTCCTAATGTCTTACCAGTGCTGCCTTGGACACTGCCATGTCAAACCAGCAGGGACATCTTGTGCTGCTGAGACTGGGCACTTTGGTGTGAGATGCTATGACCATCCATGAGCCCCACAAGCTGTGGGATCTTGTTCCCTTCCTCCCTATCCTTTATGATCCATGTTACCATGCCACAGCCAGCCTCCAAGCCTCATAGTCAACTAGAAGGCAGCAGAGAACTCAGAAAACTTTCAGAGAGCAGAAAAATGACTGCAGGTCTCCAGGCTTCTGGTGGGTCCTCCATACACTGTGTCTTCTTCCCCTTGGGTTTGTCAGAAGTTGGCAGCTGTGCCTTCCAGATCTCACCATATATACTCCTTTTCTCTGTCTTGGAGGCAGCTGCAAATCTATGTTAGAGGATGGGGGGTCGTTTGTGACTTTGGCACAAGGACAGACTCCTGCGAGAGCCGGGATTGTGGCTGTGCAGCTGGAGCTGCTGTTGAGGATGCCTGGAGGTGTTCTAGACCAGGTTGGATGGGGCCTTGGGCACCCTGCTCTAGTACCGGATCTGGAGGTTGGTGGCCCTGCCAGTGGCAGGGTGGTTGGAACTGGATGATCCCTGGGATCCCTTCCAACCCAAGCCATTCTATGATTCTATGCAGTGCTGCTGTTCTAATGCCCTCACTAGAGGTTTTTGGTGCACAAAGTTAAACCAGTTTGAACTGGTTCTCTCTCATATTTAGAAACTATCCCTGCTCATGCTGCAGAACACCCCATCAACAAACCTTCCTTTCCTTCTTGCCCTTGTATTTTGGGAAAGGGGGAGATCTTTCTACCTTTCCCTGAAGCCCAAGTTAATCTGTTTTAAATGCACAACAAATGTGTGCAGGAATTGCCTCTTCCCACCATGTCTTCTGCTGACTGGTCCCTCACCACCCCACTGCTGCTCAGCCATACCATTTCCACACACCTGTCCCTTATCTCCCTGTTCAGCTGCTAAGAGACGGTTTGGAGACAGGACCTGCTCAGAGAACAGGACTGCAAATAGAGGGAAGAGCTGGCACAACACGTGTGCCCACCATCACTTTCCCCATCAATTTACACATGCATGTTCGCAGCCAGCAAGACTTTATCTTCTTCCTTTTCTGCTGCATTCCTGTTGCACTACGAGGCACACAAGGCTGTAATCCCATGACACCTGGCCACCAGGAAAATGAGTGAGCTTGCATATCACCGTGAAGCCAGATACTGCCTTTTGAACACTAACAGAGGGAAACTTCCTCTACTGGCCAACCCTAGGGCAGCAGGGTGAGGTACAGACGGAAGCCTGAGCACTGAGAAAATACCTATTTGTTTTCATTGGTATTTTTCACCACTAGGCCCTTCTTTTCCCACAAGGCTGCAGATGGAAGGAGCGGATCTGAGAGAGCCGAACAAAGGGGTAATCCCCTGTTTTCTTTCTGTTAGAATTCCCCCCAACTTACTGGCAAAAAGCCTTCCACTTGACAGGGACGCCTTTCCCACTACTGCCACTCCTTGAGCTAGCACCTGGGGCACCAACTAAGTGCAGGATGGCAGGAGACCTTCTGGGCTCCTGTAAAAACAGAAACCGCAGTGGTGTCTTTGGGGGTGGCTAACCCAGCTGGGGCTGAGGGAGTGCTGCCCTGGACTGCCCTTACCCAGCCTTTCACATGGACTTGCAACCTCATGAAAGGCTCTTCTTCCCCGCACCTCCGGGCCCTCTGTAAATTGCCTCATCCTGCTGCTGGGAAAAGGGGGCTTTCCCAGCTTTCATTTATTCCCGTGCTGCTGCATTGGGTTTATGCTAATTGTGGATGATTAACTGGCTGTGGGCTGGAAAATCTTCTTACAGCTCTCTGCAAGCAGGCCGTGAGGAAGGAGGCAGGGAGCGGTGGTGGTGAGCAACACATATAAATCTGTAGGTTCCCCCTTGCAGCGGGGCCTGCTGCAGCAGAAGGCAGCTGGCTGGGACAGTGCAGGGTGAGGGCTTGAGCAGGACCTGCATTTAGGGCATAAAGGAGCTGCCTATCTTGTACAGCTGACTTGAGTTGTTGGGATGAGGACTGCCCAGCTGGGTGTGCCCTGGGACATTGACTCGGGAGCAGTAACTGGGAAAAGAGGACAGCAGGGAGCACAGGGTGCTTGTCCTTCCCCAGAGGTCACTGTTTCACCTGGCTCATTCCAAGAAACACCTTTTCTACTGTAGAGCTCCTAGTGATTTTTCTTCATTGGATGGTCTCATTGATGGAAGCATTCAAGAAATGTGTAGATGTTGTACAGAGGGACAAGGTTTAGTGGGAAATATTGTTAATAGGTGGATGGCCGGACTGGATGATCTTAGAGGTCTTTTCCAACCTTGGTGATTCTACAATTCTATGATTCTAACAAAACACAGAATGGTTCAACTCAGTTTGCAGCTGCCTTTGGAGTCTGCTGCTTCTGCTCTGAAATAGAGAAGGGCTGGTGTGCCCAAGTGCTTGCTTTTTGTTGAGTGTTGACTCTTGTCACTGAGCTCAGAGCTTGGCCACGTGCTTGTGCTCAGTAGGCCCGGAGAAAGGCAGATGCTCTACATAGGGGGGTGTTGTTCCTTTCTATAAGAAGGGGAATGGAGGATAAGCTGTGATGAGTTGTGAATATGCCTGGTCTCTTTCAGCAACCAGATGCACCTGTAGATCAGAGATGACTGAGCTCTCTTGTGTCACCATCCCACAGCCAGCTTCCTAAACCCGGTAGGCAACATCACCCATAAATATTTGCTTCCTCTCCAGAGCCACCTGATGCTCACACATGTGCATTCAGCAAGGCTGTGGCCAGCTGACATGCTCACCGCCAGGCACATCAGCTCTACAGGAACATCCCAACCAGCAGAGTCCTTCTTGCCGCACTGCTTTCCTCCTGCAGCGGGCAGGCAGGGCTGCGGTCACATGGAGGGCAGGTAGAGCAGGTCCCTGTGGCTTGATGGGGCTTGCTCAAAGCCTGACTTCCTATTCCTTGTGCCTGCCCCCCCAACTCCACTTTCCCATAAACTCTACCTTTGTTTGACTCTCAGCACTCCCTCCTTTTGTGCCTTTTTTTTTGCTTTACAGGTGGGTGGGACTTCTGATACGTGTTGCAAGATATCTGGAACCATGTGGTACAACCCAACCATAACAGCACCAGGCAGCCAGAGAGCATCATTCTCTGGTCACACAGAAAGTGTGTGTCTCTGAACATCCCCCGGACCCTTTCTGCACTGGGCATAATGATGCCAGGAAAGGAAGTGGTAAGACATTTCTGGACCACTGAGGAGATTTTGGCACTGTGCAATGCCTCATGCGGGATGCTTCTGCTTGGCAGAAAGCATCATGGGAGTCCTAATGAATGAAAATGTGCCTCTAATTACAAGAGGAGCATCTTCAGTCTTACAGCCAAATTCTGATAAGGAAATGTCCCTATCTAAGTGAGGCCTGCACTCAAGCTCCTACAGGTGGGTGATGCCCAGCAGCTGTGTGGAGGTAAAAGTGACTCAGCTGACTTCTCACCCAGGTCAATGGTGCTTTACAGCAAAGCTGATGAAGCCTAAAGGTGACTTTCCTCACAAAACCTCACCACATCCCTCCGAGTGTTACTGCCACTCTGATGCAGGGATGGCAGAAAGCCCCCGTGGGGAGCTCTGCTTGATTTTGGTGAAATTTGATGTTGATTTGGGATTATGCTTGAGCCTGAATGTGGGAAATAAAGAAGGCAGCTGTGGGTGCTGCTGAGCTGTCACGTGGCTTTTGTTCTCTGCCAGCTGTCACAGGTTACCCTGCCCTGCAGCTGCTCAGACCCACACGTAAACACGGAACCACCAAACTCCTCTCTTAGGTACCTTTCATCTCCTGGGAGCAGAGACCGAAACCAAAATCTGCTTTGCTGTGTTCAGAGCTCAGCTGGCCACCTCTCCACAACCAAAAATCCTGCTGCCTTCATGCCATGGCTTTGGGGCTGTCCGCTGGAGTGCTGTGCTCCCATCCCAGTGTCTGGGGCCAATTTTTGTGTTCTCAGACTCTGATGGGGGCAGAGTCCTTGTCTCAAACCTTGTAGTAGGGGAACTAGCTGTTTGCTCAGCTTTTCCAGGAAAAAAGTGATGGCTGGGAGGCCCAATTCCTACTTAAGATGCTGCTACGATGCTTCTTAAAACTGGCTACTGGGAGCTAGCAATGAGATAAACTGTGTTCGGTTCCTGACCAAGTCTATGCTTGTCTGCGACGCAGTTAGAGAGGAGTAACACACATTGCACATAGAACGGTTCACATTTCTTGTGGAAATGAGTGCTGGAGCTGGGCAAAGCTCAGGAACTGTCCCCAGCCTGGTGGTAACTGTAAGGTATGGCAGCCCTTTGAAACTGCTTTTGCACGCAGGGCTGGAAGGGGCCTCCTATCTCATGTCCACTTACCTTCTATTTTTTACAACTTGTTGTCTGTTAGTTTTCATAAACAAGACATGCCCTGTCTTCAAGAGGAGGGGCTTGTCCTCACAGTATTCTGGCTGAAATCCTCTCCAAAACCTGCAGGCTTTGTGACCAAGAAATCATCTTCTCCTTTCCAACCTGCCTTCCATTTTGTCTGGTCCGTACTCATTTAATTTGCGTCAAAAACTGTTCTTTTCCTTAAAAAGTTCCCTTTCTCCTCCAGCAAGAGAAAACTCAGAACCCAGTGAGAAGGCTAATCAGTGGTTACCTTTCAAGATCCCCATGCAGTTTGCCCCAAACTGTAGCAATTCACATATCTGATGGTTAGAGCACTGGATTTTATAGCCCCATAGGATTAGCAAAAAGATGTAACAAGAGAGATTTCAGAAACTGCTAGGGTGTTTGGGGAGGCTGAGACTTACTGGTTCACCCCAGGGCACATCAGAAAGACTGTCCTGCTGCCCGAGCATCCCTGTTTGTCCCACCTGAGGGTAAATGTTTAAGAGGATTTGCAGTGGCCAGTGACAGTTTCTAAGTCACTCATCTGCCAGCAGCACTCAGCCAAAGTTCAGAGAGGGTGAGAGGAAAGCAAACCTTTGTGTTTTCATGACAACATGTATTTTAGCCTAGCTAGATCTGTTTTCTCATTAAACTTAAAAGCCCCCTTGTTTTCAAACTCCTAAAAGTGGCAGGAAGTACTCCCACACCTTTACAATGCCTTTAAAGCCTGGCGTGTTGTCCCTGCTGAATCTAGGCAACTATCTAAATCAGTAATGGGAACTCCACTGATGCTGACTGCTTCACAGAGACAAAAGCAAGAGATCATCCCAGCTCTGCAGGGCTGATGAGCTGACGCAAGCATGACCCCATGCCATCTCCACCTCTGGGAAGTCAGGCAGGTTGATGCTCTGCTGATAAATGTATCTGTGGCTGAGGAGCTGTCTACAGCGTGGCTCCCATAATTACTAACTCTAGTTCAAAGACTTTTATGCAAAGGAACAATGGGGACCAAAACAGTGTTGCAGTGTGTTATGTACCACAGAGATTTGCTATGATGGAAAGGCTTGCCCTGTCAGACAAGCCTGCTTTTTGTGTCACTGTCCTCTTCATAGCACAGAGGTAATTCCTACCAGTAAGGAGGCTATTGTCCATCTTTCAAGAACAGGAATTGTTTAAGAAGATGAAAACCAGTCTTATCAAAAAGGAAAGTGCTAGCCAACTTGTCCTGAGTGAGTGTGCAGGAGGCACCTGTGTTTTTGCCTCATTTTCCTGCCTTCCCTTGCTGCTCACATATTGAGACTCATGGCCTTTCTGCTCTCAGCAGGATGTAGACAACTCTGGGCCATGACCCACCACCTGGCCAGGCTTTGGCATCTCAGAGTGTTCACCGTGCTGCTCTTGCTGCACCCTGGCAGTCAGTGATCAACAGTATGACTGGGCAGCCCCTTTACAGCCAGAGCCATATCAGTTTTGCAGAGAAATGTTTTGCATAAATCAGTCATATTCCATTCAGTCAGCACTGACGAGACAGGCTTAACCTCTGCTGTGGTGGCCTGGAGAGGCTGTAAAACTTTTTGAATTAGATTATCCCTTAATTACTGCCATGTATTTGCTGAGACATGATTTATTTTCAGTCAATTGCTTCCGTTCCCAGCGCAGACCCAGAATAGGAGCCCAGTGTATCTGCACCCTGAAGGCAGAGCTACAGGCAGCACCTTCAAATTGTCACTAAATAACAGAAATCTATCCCGACTGGTGGACTGCTTGGAGGGGAAGAGGAGAAAGAGAGAAGCAGTGGCATCTAGGCTCAGAGCTGCAAGAGCTGAAGGTGTGGCTCATTTCTTCTCATCAGGAAGGTGGGAATCCTGGAGATGTCTAAGTCAGAAGTGGTCAGTGTGGTTGGGTTGCTCCACGGTTCATCCACACTGAGAATGGATCTGTGGTCTATCAGCCCTGTCTGCATTGCGTCAGATTCTCACCAAAACAGTACTGTTTTACCCCAAAATTCATTGGAAAAAGCTCATCTAAAAAAAAAAAAAGTGAAACTGCCTGGCCAACCAGCCCGTAACTTTATTCTCAGTTCCACCAGGTGAGGTGAAAAGACAGGGATGTGAAATAGAGGGGACTGGGTAGTAGCTGGGACTTGCTCCATGCCTGGAGAGTTTCCCAAGTGTGGAATGACCAAAGGCACTGAGGTTTCTGGGCACAAGAGATGTCTGGAATAACCTCACAGGGGGAAGTGATCTTGCAGTGAGTCACCCTCGGCTCAGGTCTGATATCCCTGCCTAAAGATGTAGAGGTAATTGTCTCTGATTAATGCTGGCAAACCTCTGTGAACTCCAGTGAGGATATGAAAGGACTGACATGTCTCTTTGAGATGGGGGTAAGATAGAGTACAGCCAAGTGTGGGAAGAAAATTAAGCTGAGATGTAGTTTTTAATTACCAATAAAGCCATGCTCTAGGACAGAGGGTTGAGAGCCGGACTTGGTCTCTTCCTACTGTTACGCTCCTTCAAGCATGGAGAGGAGGCTGGGGAAGAGCAGCTAATGCTCAGTGTGGAGTCATATTTGGAATGTTCATTCTGGCCCCTCTTCCCTTCTGTAATTATTTGGACCACAGCTGCGGCCAAAGATTTACAGTGGGTGCCAATGAGATATTGAAGGGCAGCATCAGTGAGCTCAGCACTTAGCAGAAACAAGCTATCCCTTCACCAGCTGACCACCTGGACAAGACGCAAGGAAGGCTGGGCTCTGGACTGTGTTGTTCCCTGCTCAGAACATTCCCTGTTTTCCAGAACATGCAGTTTCAGGTTTCCTTCACCACCTCTGAAGGTTGGAGTTGTTTGCTCTAAATGAATTCTCCATTTCTTCCTTGATTACCTGAACCCAAGAGCTGGAGTTGTGATCAGTTTTTGGTTTCCCAGATCTACTAAATTCATGAAAGACAATTATGGATTGGCAGTGTCCAGACACATCTCAGGGCCTTTGTCCCATTTTGAGGAATGTGAGAAGAAATGCGTGATGTTTCTGGCACTAACCCTTCATGTGCTTTGGCACCCTGTGAAGACCAGTTAATGAACCATTATCACACACCATGGAGGGGAGGGAGCTCCCTTTTTCAGCTGGAAAAGGGAAAGTTGTTTGTCCAAAGCCACACAGAGGAATGATGCTAAAGCCTGAGTTAGCACTTCCAAATTTCTGATGACTAAAAGCAGATTTAGACTTTTCTTCTCTCCCAGCACCTACTGCAGTGCCTTTATCATCTGAAAAGAGATGTCTGGAGACAGGCAATAAACCCATGGTAAGGAAGGGGCAGGAGCTCTGTTCCCCTGTTCTTACTGGTACTCTAGGGCAGCTAACCAGATGTTTCAGGATGCCCCTCCCAGGGTATAGGTGCATTTTGCTGATTAGTACATAATCCCTGTGTTCCAGGTTTAGCGTCTTTTGACAGGAGTCTTGTACGTTTAAGATTTTTCAGTTATATGCTAATAACTTGTAATTCTACAAATCTATTTGGCTTGCAGAAAACAAAAATCCTACTGAAGATATCACAGCGTAATACATCCTCACTTCCCCTCCCTTCAGATTACACGCTGCTGCTCAGATAATATTCCAGGGTGGATGACATCTTTCATCTGCTCCATCTTATTAAAACCCCTTAGCACAGGGCATGAATATTCATCAGCGCTATATATAGCACTGTGCATGTTAGCACCCACGGCTGAGAGCACAGCTTGGGTACCCACACTGGGATCTGCATGTTTGGGTGTTTGCAGGGCCTTTTTCCCCATGGCCACCCAGGCTCTTGCTGGTGGTGGCCCCAGAGCTGCACAAGGACTCTGCTGCTCTGCTCTCCTGGCAGGGATTGCACAGGGTTTCAAAGCCTCTCTCCAGTGTGGTTATTAAAGGCTTTTGTTTATCTTGTGAAATCTGCTCTGTGAATGCTGACACCGGCTGAAGTGCTGGGAGAGTTTCCCTGGCTCTTCCTCTCGCTGTCTCTCACGGGTCTATTCCCATGAAAACGATCTCAGGTGTGCAGTGCGTCATCATCCTACCCCGGGCGCTTTCTGCCTTACTGGCAGGGAAGATGAATGCGCACTTTCTGAAGCTCTGCCCATGCCCTGGTGCTCCTCCTGCCTCCCAGACTGCTGCAGGGACCCATGGCTCCCAGCAGGAGAACAGCCCATGCTCGGCAATACTGCCTCAAGCTCATCTGTGCTGCTCAAGCAGCATTTTCCCAGCCTCTCTTTCCCATCTCACCCCGCAGGGACCCAACCTCTGCCAGAAGAGCTGAGTCCTCTCACGATGGGCCCTGCTGCAGCATATGCCACTGGATAGGAAAGCAATGCAGGCTCCAGGGCTGGGGGTCTCAACATAGCAAAACCCACAAAGTGACAACACCACGGCGGTAGTCCTCAGCCCATGACTTCCTTCTGCCCAGCCTGGCTCTGCTCATGGCTGAGGAGCGGCTCCACCATGCCAGTGGCCACATGGCCTACAGGACACCCACACGAGGGGCATGCTGCAAGAAGGGGATTCAGCAGCCCCGCTTGCCATGTCCCTCCTCCTCTGCAGGGCCACAGAGGTGCCTCCACAGTAGGCTGAGCTGTCCCAGCATGGTCCTGGCCTTGCAGGATGCCTCCTGCCACCAGCCGCTGGCTGCAGGGGCAGTGGGCACACAGCCTCAGCCTGGCTCCTCTGTGTAGTGCTGTCCTCCACACCACAGGCCTGCGGGAGGTTGCAGCAGAGCCTGGCTCGCTTTCTGAGAAAACAAGGAAAGAGAGATTTACCCTAAACCCTGGGAAGCCCATGTATTTTCATTGTATTTTAATTTAAAGCGATTGTCTGCCCCGCCCAAGATTATCTCATGGGAAAGAAAAGCCTGGCTCAGTGACTCGTGGTGAAACTTGTCCCCGAGCCAGATTTCCCACACCTGATGTTCCTCTGCAGCAGCAGAAACCAGTGTATTTCAGTTCACAACACTGCCCCAGGGGCAGCGCTGGGGGTGAGGGGACGGGGAGGATGGGACCCACATCTCCTCCTGCTCTCCCAGAACAAGTCAGGCAAGTTTGGGTGCCGAGCGGCTGGGTCTCAGAGCTGGAAAGGGCACGGTGTCACCCTGGGAATGGGCATCACGTGGTACTGCAGCCAAGGGAACCTGTCTCAGGGATACGTTGAAACATACCCTGCTCTCTTGTGCAATAGGTCTTTGCAAGTACAATGCTGTATTTATATGATGGGAACGGAGAGCCCAGGGCTGGACTCAGCAGATGCATGAGTAAGCAGCTTCCAGGAGGCCCAGGTGCTGGCTGGGCCAGCTCTGTGATTCCTCCTCAGGGAGCAGATGCACACAGAGAGCTGGGGCTTGAGCAGCATCACTCAGCACGGGGGGGGGG